>NC_092244.1:21958068-22053170 GCF_036320965.1 Panulirus ornatus | reverse complement strand
TTACTCCCAAAGCATTCCTAAACCACTCTTCCCCTTTACCCTTGAGTTTCGTTTCACTCAGAGCCAAAACATCCAGGTTCCTTTCTTCAAACATACTACCTATCTCTCCATTTTTTCTCAACTTGGTTACATCCACACACATCTAGACACCCCAGTCTGAGCCTTCGAGGAGGATAAGCACTCCCCACGTGACTCCTTCTTCTGTTTCCCCTTTTTGAAAGTTAAAATACAAGGGGAGGGTTTCTAACCCCCTGCTCCCGTTCCCTTTATTTGCCTTCGACACATGAGGAATGCATGGGAAGTATTCTTTCTCCCCTATTCCCAGGGATAGGGGAGTCTTTAGGTGTGAATTCTCTTTAGGCACAAGTATTACCTGGACTTACGTGTATTAACCAAAGAGTGTTCTTATCTATTTACACCTCAAGCACTGGCTCAATATGCATATCAGTGTTTGTAAGGTACATGAACTTCGTTGATGCAGGAAGACCTGCTGCTGGCTGCAAATCCTTATTAGGAGTATAGGTGAGCCACTTATAAATTGTTGCACCAGACTCATCTCTTCCAGAGCAACCATAAACAGCAATGCTAGTTGCAACAAGGCTTGAAAATATTACACTCTCAACTTCAATGCCCCACTCACCAAGACATTCCATGTTACTGCCATCTGAGTAGTTTGGTGACTCAGCAAGATTGCTAAAAACGCTAGTGTTTATCCTCATGTACTTCAGTACAAGATGACGTAAACATTTGTGACTCATTTGTGACCCAGTTAGAAAGTAGCTGAAACTTCAGAAGAGAGAGTTTCCATAAGCACTCATGGATACCTTCTCTGTTGGTGGTTCAGTTACTAAAATAGTGTGGGGTTTCTGTGATGGAAGATAACAGCAGACAGAAAAACCAAAGGTAGAGGCATGAGACTCCTGCCACTCTCTATCCACAGGCTTGAACTCAGTAGTGGCTACTTTCTCCTCAGCACATATAACAACACTATCTGCATTGTCGGAGTCACCAGCCATGCCAGTGCCATACTTATCTACACAACATTCACATGTAAAATTCTTTGCAATTTCTTTCTTCAAAGCTTTGTAAGGTTTTAACCTTGAGGCACTGATGGGAGTCTCCATGTCAATAACTTTATACATGCCCTTGGGATAAATTTCTTCAATGGATATGGACCAGTCCAGTGAAATGCAATGTTGTTCCCTTTCTTGTTGTTTCACTATGAGTAATTGATCAACACTTTTGACCCAGCTTTATATGTACATGGACCATGAAGTGAATCAGATGAGCACTTATGTTTAGTTCGAGCACGCAAGAAACTCTGATGGCCTCTTTTTGGGGCCTGAGTATGATCCATCGTTATTTGGACAAAAAACTTTTTTGACGTAATCTGGAATTCTTTACGAATAAATCACCTAAAGAGAACTAATCCTAAATTGGAGGACATGGCCTTGTTGAACGCCAAGTAGGGTGACTCTGATGCCTTGGGGGCAACATGTGGCATACCAGTAGGATAGGATCAACATATTCACCCCAGACATCTTTCTTCTCATTGGTGTACTTTACAGAATAGCTACAGCAATGGGATACACCTGATCAGTAGACGTTTCATCCTTAGAGGATTTCTTGGTTTGATATTCTTTGATTTTATAGCATTGCTGCACAGCATATGGCTTTTCTATATTCTTTTTCATTTTTGCAACATAATGGCACATTTGGAATGTGCTCCTTGGAGTGTATACCTCAATGAAAATGTACCACAATGCTCAGTGATACTGACTCTCTGACTGGCATGCAAAATGTATATAACAATAATTTTGCAAGCATGGTAAATTCGATCCAGTTAAAAGTTCCAATCAAATTTCTGTCTGCTTGGGAACAGTTGGTGGGTTTAACCAAGGGGTATCACAATATTGTTCCCTGAGAAAGTAGAGTTCTCTCAGCTCCCCTAAACATCACCTGACTCCAGTTAAAAAAATTGTGAGAATCTGAAAACCCAGGACTATGTCTTTTATATCTGCTCAGATGTAAATTTTCAGGGTAAAGAAATAAAGTATATATGTCTTGGGAAAACAAAGTAAAGGCAATGACTTTAGGGTAATGGATAATAGGAACAGCACAAATGAGGAATATGATCTAAAGGAGAGTATAAAACTACCGGTAAAGTGAAATATATATGAGACATAGGTGATAGCAGGTACATACACAGCAACAGGTTCCTTGAATTTGCCACACTGCTGGATCTGGAACATAAGATCGCCACCATTCACATACTCCATCACAAAGTATAACCGGTCCTGCAATAAACACACACCACATCAGATCATCAAGTCAAAAGAAATGTCAAAGAAAATCAAAAACAGTTAATCAATTACTGCAAATTAACTACATCAAATACAAAAGAAAATACTCAGTATATGGATAACTCATACTGAAATTAAAACAGTATAAAGATTCAGATACTGTTTGAGGTGTGTCCAAAATGTTCCAAGATAGCCTTTATTTTAAAGAATAGAGAATATAAAACATTTTTATATGCAGACCCTTCAAAGTAATCCCCCTCTGAAAATATGTATGAGTCCCAGTGTTTCTACCATATTTGGAGGCAACTTTGGAAGTCTCCAACCGTGAAGTGATCAAGTTTTGCTTTCACATTATTAAGGAGGGTTGGAATCTCATCAAATCTAACTTTCAACTTTACTTTGATTTTTGGGAAAAGAAAAAAATCAAATGGGGCAAGGTCAGGGGAATATAAAGGGTGTTGTATAACAAGAATGTTTTCTAAGCCAAAAATTCTTGAATGGAAACTGTATTGTGTGAGGGAGTACTGCCATGGTTCAGAAACCATCAGCCATTTTCAAATAGCTGGTGGCGATTTCTCCAATCTTTTTCCTTCAATAAAATTGAACCTCTTCATATAAGGCCTGCTTTACTCACTGACTGTTTTGCACAAATGTATACTCTACCTCCATAGTGATACCTGAGACAGTCCTAGTACTTTTTGATCACACCTCATACCCAAGTCATGTTATGAATTCATCCAATCCTAAACTGGACAAGGGCATAAGCCCAAATATATCTATATACGTCATAAAGGTTTGGACAATAGAGTGATACTTACTACACCACCTACTACACTGTGGAAAGTAATTTAATCTACTATGGTCTTTAAGCATGAATGGAACTGAAAACATGAACCACCATTTCCTCAAGGCAGGAGCAGAGATGAATACGTTATCATTTATAATTCCTAAGCAGAAGTGGGAGTGGTCATATAAACTAGGTGAAGGAGTCAATACATGACTCTCTACAGACTGAAAGCTGGCATAGGAGTGGTCAAATGACCAGCCATAACCATTAGGGCAAATATGGGGTTCAAGTCATGATCTTCCATTGTCTGAAAATAGGAGTTAATGACTTATAGTCCAAAAAATACAGCAAACCTGAAAAAAATAACCAGCCACAGTCTAAATAGGGTACAAACCTGGCCAATGATACTGATTTATTGTGATATAGGTCTGGGAACAAGAGCTGCACAAAAGGTTTCGAACTCTCAAAAACTAAAAAAAAAACAAAAAAAAAACCTCACATGAAAGAGGGAAGAGAACTATTCAACAATCTAACATAGTCTGGAAACAGGAAAAGACTGTAAAAATATAACTACAGCATAAGATTCTGGACAAATTACCTACCATAGTCTGGAAGCAGGAGTGAAGTTGGACGAGGAAGGGAGGCTTGCTAGCAAGAGCAAGGACTCTCTTCTCTATCATTGTACATTCAACATCATCATCCTGTATGATTATATCCTTCTTCAGAATCTTGATAGCATAAAGGTCATCTGTTCCCTGTTGATGGTCATTCAACAAAAGTTATTAAACAAATGTCAATATCTTTCTGTAAAAGCTACGCCTGTAATCTTAATTAAAACTTACACTCAGAAAAGTCTACATGTAACCACATATATCATTAAAAAAATGTAAAAAAATCTTATAGCTCTTTCCTTATGATTACCAAAACAATTATCAATACCTGTGCTAATCTACCTCTTTAATATGTACAAATGCCTATATATATATATATTTTTCTTTTTTTTTTTTTTTGCTTTCTCGCTGTCTCCCGCGTTTGCGAGGTAGCGCAAGTAAACAGACGAAAGAAATGGCCCAACCCACCCCCATACACATGTATATGAATACATGTCCACACACGCAAATATACACACCTACACAGCTTTCCATGGTTTACCCAAACGCTTCACATGACCTGATTCAATCCACTGACAGCACGTCAACCCCGGTATACCACATCGATCCAATTCACTCTATTCCTTGCCCGCCTTTCACCCTCCTGCATGTTCAGGCCCCGATCACACAAAATCTTTTTCACTCCATCTTTCCACCTCCAATTTGGTCTCCCACTTCTCCTCGTTCCCTACACCTCCGACAAATATATCCTATTGGTCAATCTTTCCTCACTCATTCTCTCCATGTGCCCAAACCATTTCAAAGCACCCTCTTCTGCTCTCTCAACCACGCTCTTTTTATTTCCACACATCTCTCTAGGTTATTAGAGAATTTTTATTAAATTCTACTGCAATACCATCCAAACCCGCTGCCTTGTCGGCTTTCATCTTCCGCAATGCTTTTACTACCTCTTCTCGGTTTACCAAATCATTTTCCCTAACCCTCTCACTTTGCACACCACCTTGACCAAAACACCCTATATCTGCCATTCTATCATCAAACATATCCAACAAACATTCAAAATACTCATTCCATCCCCTTCTCAGATGACCATTACTTGTTATTACCTCCCCATTAGCCCCCTTCACTAAAGTTCCCATTTGTTCCCTTGTCTTACACACTTTATTTACCTCCTTCCAAAACATCTTTCTATTCTCCCTAAAATTTAATGATACTCTCTCACCCCAACTCTCATTTGCCCTCTTTTTCACATCTTGCACCTTTCTCTTAACCTCCTGCCTCTTTCTTTTATATATCTCCCACTCATTTGCGTTATTTCCCTGCAAAAATCATCAAAATACCTCTCTCTTCTCTTTCACTAATAATCTTACTTCTTCATCCCACCACTCACTACCCTTTCTAATCTGCCCACCTCCAACGCTTCTCATGCCACAAGCATCTTTTGCGCAAGCCATCACTGCTTCCCTAAATACATCCCATTCCTCCCCCACTCCCCTTACGTCCTTTGTTCTCACCTTTTTCCATTCTGTACTCAGTCTCTCCTGGTACTTCCTCACACAAGTCTCCTTCCCAACCTCACTTGCTCTCACCACTCTCTTCACCCAACATTTTCTCTTCTTTTCTGAAAACCTCTACAAATCTTCACCTTCGCCTCCACAAGCTAATGATCAGACATCCCTCCAGTTGCACCTCTCAGCACATTAACATCCAAAAGTTGCTCTTTTGCACGCCTATCAACACATAATCCTATAACGCTCTCTGGCTATCTCTCCTACTTACATACATATACTTATGTATATCTCTCTTTTTAAACCAGGAATTCCCAATCACCAATCCTTTTTCAGCACATAAATCTACAAGTTCTTCACCATTTCCATTCACAACACTGACCACCCCATGTATACCAATTATTCCCTCAACTGCCACATTACTCACCTTTGCATTCAAATCACCCATCACTATCAACTGGCCTCGTGCATCAAAACCACTAACACTCATTCAGCTGCTTCCAAAACAGTTGCCTCTCATGATCTTTCTTCTCATGCCCAGGTGCATATGCACCAATAATCACTCATCTCTCTCCATCAACTTTCAGTTTTACCCATATCAATCTAGAGTTTACATTCTTACACTCTATTACATACTCCCACAACTCCTGTTTCAGGAGTAGTGCTACTCCTTCCCTTGCTCTTGTCCTCTCACAAACCCCTGACTTTACTCCCAAGACATTCCCAAACCACTCTTCTCCTTTACCCTTGAGCTTTGTTTCACTCAGAGCCAAAACATCCAGGTTCCTTTCCTCAAACATACTACCCTTTCTTTCCTTTTTCTCATCTTGGTTACATCCACACACATTTAGACACCCCAATCTGAGCCTTCCAGGAGGATGAGCACTCCCCGCATGACTCCTTCTTCTGTTTCCCCATTTAGAAAGTTAAAATACAGGGAGGGGAGGGTTTCTGGGTCCCTGCTCCCGTCCGTTTTAGTCGCCTTGTACAACACGTGAGAAATGCGTGGGAAGTATTCTTTCTCCCCTATCCCCAGGGACAGCGACAAAGTATAAAAAAAAAAAAAAAAAAAAAATATATATATATATATATATGGTGACTGAGTTTGGTAAAGTGTGTGGAAGAAGAAAGTTAAGAGTAAATGTGAATAAGAGCAAGGTTATTAGGTACAGTGGGGTTGAGGGTCAAGTCAATTGGGAGGTGAGTTTGAATGGAGAAAAACTGGAGGAAGTGAAGTGTTTTAGATATCTGGGAGTGGATCTGTCAGCGGATGGAACCATGGAAGCGGAAGTGGATCATAGGGTGGGGGAGGGGGCGAAAATTTTGGGAGCCTTGAAAAATGTGTGGAAGTCGAGAACATTATCTCGGAAAGAAAAAATGGGTATGTTTGAAGGAATAGTGGTTCCAACAATGTTGTATGGTTGCGAGGCGTGGACTATGGATAGAGTTGTGCGCAGGAGGGTGGATGTGCTGGAAATGAGATGTTTGAGGACAATGTGTGGTGTGAGGTGGTTTGATCGAGTAAGTAACGTAAGGGTGAGAGAGATGTGTGGAAATAAAAAGAGCGTGGTTGAGAGAGCAGAAGAGGGTGTTTTGAAATGGTTTGGGCACATGGAGAGAATGAGTGAGGAAAGATTGACCAAAAGGATATATGTGTCGGAGGTGAAGGGAACGAGGCGAAGAGGGAGACCAAATTGGAGGTGGAAAGATGGAGTGAAAAAGACTTTGTGTGATCGGGGCCTGAACATGCAGGAGGGTGAAAGGAGGGCAAGGAATAGAGTGAATTGGAGCGATGTGGTATACCGGGGTTGACGTGCTGTCAGTGGATTGAATCAAGGCATGTGAAGCGTCTGGGGTAAACCATGGAAAGCTGTGTAGGTATGTATATTTGCGTGTGTGGATGTATGTATATACATGTGTATGGGGGGGGTTGGGCCATTTCTTTCGTCTGTTTCCTTGCGCTACCTCGCAAACGCGGGAGACAGCGACAAAGTATAATAAAATATATAAATAAATAAATATATATATTATTATTATTATTTTGCTTTGTCGCTGTCTCCACCGTTTGTGAGGTAGCGCAAGCAAACAGACGAAAGAAATGGGCCAACCCACCCCCATACACATGTATATAAATACACGTCCACACACGCATATATACATACCTATACATCTCAATGTACACATATATATACACGCACAGACACATTCATATATACCCATGCACACAATTCACACTGTCTGCCTTTATTCATTCCCATCGCCACCTCGCCACACATGGAATACCATCCCCCTCCCCCCTCATGTGTGCGAGGTAGCGCTAGGAAAAGACAACAAAGGCCCCATTCGTTCACACTCAGTCTCTAGCTGTCATGCAATAATGCCCGAAACCACATCTCCCTTTCCACATCCAGGCCCCACACAACTTTCCATGGTTTACCCCAGACGCTTCACATGCCCTGATTCAATCCACTGACAGCACGTCAACCCCGGTATACCACATCGATCTATTCACTCTATTCCTTGCCCTCCTTTCACCCTCCTGCATGTTCAGGCCCCGATCACTCAAAATCTTTTTCACTCCATCTTTCCACCTCCAATTTGGTCTCCCACTTCTCCTCGTTCCCTCCACCTCCGACACATATATCCTCTTGGTCAATCTTTCCTCACTCATTCTCTCCATGTGCCCAAACCATTTCAAAGCACCCTCTTCTGCTCTCTCAACCACGCTCTTTTTATTTCCACACATCTCTCTTACCCTTACATTACTTACTCGATCAAACCACCTCACACCACACAATGTCCTCAAACATCTCATTTCCAGCACATCCACCCTCCTGCGCACAACTCTATCCATAGCCCACGCCTCGCAACCATACAACATTGTTGGAACCACTATTCCTTCAAACATACATATTTTTGCTTTCCGAGATAATGTTCTCGACATCCACACATTCTTCAAGGCTCCCAGGATTTTCACCCCCTCCCCCACCCTATGATTCACTTCTGCTTCCATGGTTCCATCCGCTGCCAGATCCACTCTCAGATATCTAAAACACTTTACTTCCTCCAGTTTTTCTCCATTCAAACTTACCTCCCAACTGACTTGACCCTAAACCCTACTGTACCTAATAACCTTGCTCTTATTCACATTTACTCTTAACTTTCTTCTTTCACACACTTTACCAAACTCAGTCACCAGCTTCTGCAGTTTCTCACATGAATCAGCCACCAGCGCTGTATCATCAGCGAACAACAACTGACTCACTTCCCAAGATCTCTCATCCACAACAGACTGCATACTTGCCCCTCTTTCCAAAACTCTTGCATTCACCTCCCTAACAACCCCATCCATAAACAAATTAAACAACCATGGAGACATCACACACCCCTGCCGCAAATCTACATTTACTGAGAACCAATCACTTTCCTCTCTTCCTACACGTGCACATGCCTTACATCCTCGATAAAAACTTTTCACTGCTTCTAACAACTTGCCTCCCACACCATATATTCTTAATACCTTCCACAGAGCATCTCTATCAATCTATCATATGCCTTCTCCAGATCCATAAATGCTACATACAAATCCATTTGCTTTTCTAAGTATTTCTCACATACATTCTTCAAAGCAAACACCTGATCCACACATGCTCTACCACTTCTGAAACCACACTGCTCTTCCCCAATCCGATGCTCTGTACATGCCTTCACCCTCTCAATCAATACCCTCCCATATAATTTACCAGGAATACTCAACAAACTTATACCTCTGTAATTTCAGCACTCACTCTTATCCCCTTTGCCTTTGTACAATGGCACTATGCACGCATTCTGCCAATCCTCAGGCACCTCACCATGAGTCATACATACATTAAATAACCTTACCAACCAGTCAACAATACAGTCACCCCCTTTTTTAATAGATCCCACTGCAATACCATCCAAACCTGCTGCCTTGCCAGCTTTCATCTTCCACAAAGCTTTTACTACCTCTTCTCTGTTTACCAAATCATTTTCCCTAACCCTCTCACTTTGCACACCACCTCCACCAAAAACCCTATATCTGCCATTCTATCTTCAAACACATTCAACAAACCTTCAAAATACTCACTCCATCTCCTTCTCACATCACCACTACTTGTTATCACCTCCCCATTTGCGCCCTTCACTGAAGTTCCCATTTGCTCCCTTGTCTTACGCACTTTATTTACCTCCTTCCAGAACATCTTTTTATTCTCCCTAAAATTTAATGATACTCTCTCACCCCAACTCTCATTTGCCCTCTTTTTCACCTCTTGCACCTTTCTCTTGACCTCCTGTCTCTTTCTTTTATACATCTCCCACTCAATTGCATTTTTTCCCTGCAAAAATCGTCCAAATGCCTCTCTCTTCTCTTTCACTAATAATCTTACTTCTTCATCCCACCACTCACTACCCTTTCTAATCAACCCACCTCCCATGCATCTTTTGTGCACTCCATCACTGATTCCCTAAATACATCCCATTCCTCCCCCACTCCCCTTACTTCCATTGTTCTCAACTTTTTCCATTCTGTACTCAGTCTCTCCTGGTACTTCCTCATACAAGTCTCCTTCCCAAGCTCACTTACTCTCACCACCCTCTTCACCCCAACATTCACTCTTCTTTTCTGAAAACCCATACAAATCTTCACCTTAGCCTCCACAAGATAATGATTAGACATCTCTCCAGTTGCACCTCTCAGCACATTTACATCCAAAAGTCTCTCTTTCGCGTGCCTGTCAATTAACACGTAATCCAATAACGCTCTCTGGCCATCTCTCTTACTTACATACATATACTTATGTATATCTCGCTTTTTAAACCAGGTATTCCCAATCACCAGTCCTTTTTCAGCACATAAATCTACAAGCTCTTCACCTTTTCCATTTACAACACTGAACACCCCATGTATACCAATTATTCCCTCAACTGCCACATTACTCACCTTTGCATTCAAATCACCCATCACTATAACCCGGTCGCATGCATCAAAACCACTAACACACTCATCCAGCTGCTCCCAAAACACTTGCCTCTCATGATCTTTCTTGTCATGCCCAGGTGCATATGCACCAATAATCACCCATCTCTCTCCATCAACTTTCAGTTTTACCCATATTAATCGCGAATTTACTTTCTTACATTCTATCACATACTCCCACAACTCCTGTTTCAGGAGTACTGCTACTCCTTCCCTTGCTCTTGTCCTCTCACTAACCCTTGACTTTACTCCCAAGACATTCCCAAATCACTCTTCCCCTTTACCCTTGAGCTTCGTTTCACTCAAGAGCCAAAACAACTAGGTTCCTTTCCTCAAACATACTACCTATCTCTCCTTTTTTCACATCCTGGTTACATCCACACACATTTAGACACCCCTTTATATATATATATATAGGGGAGAAAGAATACTTCCCACGTATTCCCTGCGTGTCGTAGAAGGCGACTAAAAGGGAAGGGAGCGGGGGGCTGGAAATCCTCCCCTCTCGTTTTTTTTTTTTTTTTAATTTTCCAAAAGAAGGAACAGAGAAGAGGTCCAGGTGAGGATATTCCCTCAAAGGCCCAGTCCTCTGTTCTTAACGCTACCTCGCTATAGCGGGAAATAGCGAATAGTATGAAAAAAAAAAAAAAAAAAAATATATATATATATATATATATATATATATATATATATATATATATATATATATATATATATATTTTTTTTTTTTCTTTATATATATAAAACTCAGTCTGTATTTACTGTTGGTATTCTATCAACAGGTTGTATGAAAAAAAAAAAAATATATATATATATATATATATATATATATATATATATATATATATATATTTCTTTTTTGCTTTGTCGCTGTCTCCCGCGTTTGCGAGGTAGCGCAAGGAAACAGACGAAAGAAATGGCCCAACCCACCCCCATACACATGTATATACATACGTCCACACACGCAAATATACATACCTACACAGCTTTCCATGGTTTACCCCAGGCGCTTCACATGCCCTGATTCAATCCACTGACAGCACGTCAACCCCGGTATACCACATCGATCCAATTCACTCTATTCCTTGGCCTCCTTTCACCCTCCTGCATGTTCAGGCCCCGATCACTCAAAATCTTTTTCACTCCATCTTTCCACCTCCAATTTGGTCTCCCACTTCTCCTCGTTCCCTTCACCTCCGACACATATATCCTCTTGGTCAATCTTTCCTCACTCATTCTCTCCATGTGCCCAAACCATTTCAAAACACCCTCTTCTGCTCTCTCAACCACGCTCTTTTTATTTCCACACATCTCTCTTACCCTTACTTTACTTACTCGATCAAACCACCTCACACCACACACTGTCCTCAAACATCTCATTTCCAGCACATCCAACCTCCTGCGCACAACTCTATCGATAGCCCACGCCTCGCAACCATACAACATTGTTGGAACCACTATTCCTTCAAACATACCCATTTTTGCTTTCCGAGATAATGTTCTCGACTTCCACACATTCTTCAAGGCTCCCAGGATTTTCGCCCCCTCCCCCACCCTATGATCCACTTCCGCTTCCATGGTTCCATCTGCTGCCAGATCCACTCCCAGATATCTAAAACACTTTACTTCCTCCAGTTTTTCTCCATTCAAACTTACCTCCCAATTGACTTGACCCTCAACCCTACTGTACCTAGTTAGAAGCAGTGAAAATTTTTATCGAGGATGTAAAGCATGTGTAAGTGTAGGAAGAGAGGAAAGTGACTGGCTCTCAGTGAATGTAGGTTTGCGGCAGGGGTGTGTGATGTCTCCATGGTTGTTTAATTTGTTCATGGATGGGGTTGTTAGGGATGTGAATGCAAGAGTTTTGGAAAGAGGGGCAAGTATGAAGTCTGTTGGGGATGAGAGAGCTTGGGACGTGAGTCAGTTGTTGTTCGCTGATGATACAGCGCTGGTGGCTGATTCATGTGAGAAATTGTAGAAGATGGTGGCTGAGTTTGGTAAAGTGTGTGAAAGAAGAAATTTAAGAGTAAATGTGAATAAGAGCAAGGTAATTAGGTATAGTAGGGTTGAGGGTCAAGTCAATTGGGAGGTAAGTTTGAATGGAGATATATATATATATATATATATATATATATATATATATATATATATATATATATATATATATTATCCCTGGGGATAGGGGAGAAAGAATACTTCCCACGTATTCCCTGCGTGTCGTAGAAGGTGACTAAAAGGGGAGGGAGCGGGGGGCTGGAAATCCTCCCCTCTCAATTTTTTTTAATTTTCCAAAAGATGGAACAGAGAAGGGGGCCAGGTGAGGATATTCCCTCAGTGACCCAGTTCTCTGTTCTTAACGCTACCTCGCTAACGCGGGAAATGGCGAATAGTTTGAAAAAAAAAAAAAAAAAAAAAAAATATATATATATATATATATATATATATATATATATTATATCCCTGGGGATAGGGGAGAAAGAATACTTTCCACGTATTCCCTGCGGTTCGTAGAAGGCGACTAAAAGGGGAGGGAGCGGAGGGCTGGAAATCCTCCCTCTTTTTTTTTTTTTTTGATTTTCCAAAAGAAGGAACAAAGAAAGGGGCCAGGTGAGGACATTCCCTTAAAAGCCCAGTCCTCTGTTCTTAACGCTACCTCGCTAACGTGGGAAATGGCGAATAGTTTGAAAGAAAAAGAAATATATATATATTCATTCCTATGAGTCCACGGGGAAAATGAAGCACGATAAGTTCCCAAGTGCAATTTCATGTAATAATCACATCATCAGGGGAGACACAAGAGAGAAATACAAGTCAGCTGATATACATCAAAGAGACGAAACTAGGATGCCATTTGGTAAACATGCAATTGTCCAAGACATACAACGAGCGTTCATAAACTTATCATTTTGCAAATTTTATCAACTATAAAGTTATCTAATTTGTATAGACCATCACTAATATTAAGATTATAATTCTTTGTGTATTCACTAACAGAAGATTTAATGATATTTCTTGTGGTAATAGAGTTAGAGTTAATAACTAAGATGGCATTACTCCAGTCAATACAATGATCATAGTTTTTAACATGACTGAACAAGGCATTTGATTCTTGTCTCGTTCTTATACTATATTTATGCTGCTTAAGTCTAATGGAAAGATCCTTATCAGTCTGCCCAACATAAAATTTATCACAATTTCCACATGGCACTTTATAGATGCATCCAAGAGAATTTTCTGGTGAATTCCTGATTAAGATATTCTTTATAGTATTATTGTTGCTGAAGGCAACATTTACATTAGAGGATTTAAGCAACATGAGAAGTAAAGTGAAATTATTATTAAAAGGGAGAACTAAAAGATTCTTGGTGTCAATGGGAGGTTTGGGCTCAACTCTATAAAATGATTTCTTTGCTAACTTAAGGGATTTTTATATTTATTTATTTATTATACTTTGTCGCTGTCTCCCGCGTTTGCGAGGTAGCGCAAGGAAACAGACGAAAGAAATGGCCCAACCCCCCCCCATATACATGTATATACATACGTCCACACACGCAAATATACATACCTACACAGCTTTCCATGGTTTACCCCAGACGCTTCACATGCCTTGATTCAATCCACTGACAGCACGTCAACCCCGGTATACCACATCGCTCCAATTCACTCTATTCCTTGCCCTCCTTTCACCCTCCTGCATGTTCAGGCCCCGATCACACAAAATCTTTTTCACTCCATCTTTCCACCTCCAATTTGGTCTCCCTCTTCTCCTCGTTCCCTCCACCTCCGACACATATATCCTCTTGGTCAATCTTTCCTCACTCATTCTCTCCATGAGCCCAAACCACTTCAAAACACCCTCTTCTGCTCTCTCAACCACGCTCTTTTTATTTCCACACATCTCTCTTACCCTTACGTTACTCACTCGATCAAACCACCTCACACCACACATTGTCCTCAAACATCTCATTTCCAGCACATCCATCCTCCTGCGCACAACTCTATCCATAGCCCACGCCTCGCAACCATTCAACATTGTTGGAACCACTATTCCTTCAAACATACCCATTTTTGCTTTCCGAGATAATGTTCTCGACTTCCACACATTCTTCAAGGCCCCCAGAATTTTCGCCCCCTCCCCCACCCTATGATCCACTTCCGCTTCCATGGTTCCATCCGCTGCCAGATCCACTCCCAGATATCTAAAACAATTCACTTCCTCCAGTTTTTCTCCATTCAAACTCACCTCCCAATTGACTTGACCCTCAACCCTACTGTACCTAATAACCTTGCTCTTATTCACATTTACTCTTAACTTTCTTCTTCCACACACTTTACCAAACTCAGTCACCAGCTTCTGCAGTTTCTCACATGAATCAGCCACCAGCGCTGTATCATCAGCGAACAACAACTGACTCACTTCCCAAGCTCTCTCATCCCCAACAGACTTCATACTTGCCCCTCTTTCCAGAACTCTTGCATTTACCTCCCTAACAACCCCATCCATAAACAAATTAAACAACCATGGAGACATCACACACCCCTGCCGCAAACCTACATTCACTGAGAACCAATCACTTTCCTCTCTTCCTACACGTACACATGCCTTACATCCTCGATAAAAACTTTTCACTGCTTCTAACAACTTGCCTCCCACACCATATATTCTTAATACCTTCCACAGAGCATCTCTATCAACTCTATCATATGCCTTCTCCAGATCCATAAATGCTACATACAAATCCATTTATCAATGAAAAATCTAGGGTACTATACGTAATGCCCTGAGGAACATAGACTGAAATGACGATGATTTAACTCTGTCATGTTGAGATGAGTAATAATGGATACATGAGCATACATTGGTAGGTTTTCTGTATATGCTAAACTTAAACTTGTTTCCTTGCCTATGGATCATGCAATCTAAAAATGGTAACATACCATTATTTTCATTTTCTACAGTAAATTTGATGGAAGGTACTAAATTGTTAAGGGGAGAAATATTTGTAAATTTTCATTTGTTGGCCAAACACTAGGAACATCATCTACATAACTAAACCAAATTGCATTAGATGAATATCCTTTAGTAATTTTGTTTCAAAAAATTCCATATAAAGATTACTTAGTACAGGTGAAAGAGGGTTACCCATTGCCATACCAAATTTTTGAGCATAGTAATCTCCACTGAATTGAAATACACAGTCTTTTATACACAATTTTATCAGTTCAATGAAAACAGACTTTGAAACAGGTAAATGAATATCATCCAAGACATCAAATGAATATTCTAAAAGGTCATCAACTGGAACTTTAGTGAAAGGTGAGGAAACATTAAAGCTGACTAGTTTGAAATCAAAATTAACATTGATACTATTTAGCTTGTTGACTAAATCTACATTGTTCATGATATTAGAATTTGATACATCAATAATAAAGAAACTAACCATTTTGCAACTTCATATGTGATGGGGCCTACTGAACTCACTAAAGGTCTTGCTGGAAAATTCTGTTTGAGTGTTTTGATAAGTCCATACATATATGGCAATGAAGGGGACAAAGATGACAAACTTTTGATAATAGAACTGTTACCTTTCAACAATGAATTCATTTATTTATTAAAATGGGAATTAACTATTCTAAGGGATTTCTACTAAGTTTAGAATATGCAGTGTCATCATCTAAAAGATCATTCATTTTAGATAAATAGTTACTTTTGTCTAAAATCGCACCAGTGTTAGCCTTATCTGCTTTAGTAATATGTATATCCTTGTCTTTTTTAGGGTGTTAATAGCTCTTGTAAATCCTTGTATTTTAACTTTCTAAAAGGGGAAACAGAAGAAGGAGTCACGAGGGGAGTGCTCATCCTCCTCGAAGGCTCAGATTGGGGTGTCTAAATGTGTGTGGATGTAACCAAGATGAGAAAAAAGGAGAGATAGGTAGTATGTCTCAGGAAGGGAACCTGGATGTTTTGGCTCTGAGTGAAACAAAGCTCAAGGGTAAAGGAGAAGAGTGGTTTGGGAATGTCTTGGGAGTAAAGTTAGGGGTTAATGAGAGGACAACAGCAAGGTAAGGAGTAGCACTACTCCTGAAACAGGAGTGGTGGGAGTATGTAACAGAGTGTAAGAAAGTAAATTTTAGATTGATATGGGTAAAACTGAAAGTTGATGGAGAGAGATGGGTGATTATTGGTGCATATGCACCTGTGCATGAGAAGAAAGATCATGAGAGGCAAGTGTTTTGGGAGCAGCTGAATGAGTGTGTTAGTGGTTTTGATGCATGAGACCAGGTTATAGTGATGGGTGATTTGAATGCAAAGGTGAGTAATGTGGCAGTTGAGGGAATAATTGGTATACATGGGGTGTTCAGTGTTGTAAATGGAAAAGGTGAAGAGCTTGTAGATTTATGTGCTGAAAAAGGACTGGTGATTGGGAATACCTGGTTTAAAAAGCGAGATATACATAAGTATACATATGTAAGTATGAGAGATGGCCAGAGAGTGTTACTGGATTCCGTGTTAATTGATAGGCGCGCAAAAGAAAGACTTTTGGATGTTAATGTGCTGAGAGGTGCAACTGGAGGAATGTCTGATCATTATCTTGTGGAGGTGAAGGTGAAGGTGAAGATTTGTAGAGGTTTTCAGAAAAGAAGAGAGAATGTTGGGGTGAAGACAGTGGTGAGAGTAAGTGAGCTTGGGAAGGAGATTTGTGTGAGGAAGTACCAGGAGAGACTGAGTACAGAATGGAAAAAGGTGAGAACAAAGGACGTAATGGGAGTGGGGGAGGAATGGGATGTATTTAGGGAAGCAGGGATGGCTTGCGCAAAATATGCTTCTGGCATGAGAAGTGTGGGATGTGGGCAGATTAGAAAGAGTAGTGAGTGGTGGGATTAAGAAGTAAGATTATTAGTGAAAGAGAAGAGAGAGGAATTTAGACAATTTTTGCAGGGAAATAATGCAAATGAGTGGGAGATGTATAAAAGAAAGAGGCAGGAGGTCAAGAGAAAGGTGCAAGAGGTGAAAAAGAGGCAAATGAGAGTTGGGGTGAGAGAGTATCATTAAATTTTAGGGAAAATAAAAACATGTCTTGGAAGGAGGTAAACAATGTGCGTAAGACAAGGGAGCAAATGGGAACTTCAGTGAAGGGGGCTAATGGGGAGGTGATAACAAGTAGTGGTGATGTGAGAAGATGGAGTGAGTATTTTGAAGGTTTGTTGAATGTGTTTGATGATAGAGTGGCAGATATAGGGTGTTTTGGCCGAGGTGGTGTGCAAAGTGAGAGGGTTAGGGAAAATGATTTGGTAAACAGAGAAGAGGTAGTAAAAGCTTTGCAGAAGATGAAAGCTGCCAAGGCAGCAAGTTTGGATGGTATTGCAGTGGAATTTATCAAAAAAGGGGGTGACTGTATTGTTGACTAGGTGGTAAGGTTATTTATGCTTGCATAGTGCCATTGTATAAAGGCAAAGGGGATTGAGAGTGAGTGCTCAAATTACTGAGGTATAATTTTGTTGAGTATTCCTGGTAAATTATATGGGAGGGTATTGATTGAGAGAGTGAAGGCATGTACAGAGCATCAGATTGGGGAAGAGCAGTGTGGTTTCAGAAGTGGTAGAGGATGTGTGGATCAGGTGTTTGCTTTGAAGAATGTATGTGAGAAATACTTAGAAAAGCAAATGGATTTGTATGTAGCATTTATGGATCTGGAGAAGGCATATGATAGAGTTGATAGAGATGCTCTGTGGAAGGTATTAAGAATATATGGTGTGGGAGGCAAGTTGTTAGAAGCAGTGAAAAGTTTTTATCGAGGATGTAAGGCATGTGTACGTGTAGGAAGAGAGGAAAGTGATTGGTTCTCAGTGAATGTAGGTTTGCGGCAGGGATGTGTGATGTCTCCATGGTTGTTTAATTTGTTTATGGATGGGGTTGTTAGGGAGGTGAATGCAAGAGTTTTGGAAAGAGGGGCAAGTATGAAGTCTGTTGGGGATGAGAGAGCTTGGGAAGTGAGTCAGTTGTTGTTCGCTGATGATACAGCGCTGGTGGCTGATTCATGTGAGAAACTGCAGAAGCTGGTGACTGAGTTTGGTAAAGTGTGTGAAAGAAGAAAGTTAAGAGTAAATGTGAATAAGAGCAAGGTTATTAGGTACAGTAGGGTTGAGGGTCAAGTCAATTGGGAGGTGAGTTTGAATGGAGAAAAACTGGAGGAAGTGAAGTGTTTTAGTATCTGGGAGTGGATCTGGCAGCGGATGGAACCATGGAAGCGGAAGTGGATCATAGGGTGGGGGAGGGGGCGAAAATTCTGGGAGCCTTGAAGAATGTGTGGAAGTCGAGAACATTATCTCGGAAAGCAAAAATGGGTATGTTTGAAGGAATAGTGGTTCCAACAATGTTGTATGGTTGCGAGACGTGGGCTATGGATAGAGTTGTGCGCAGGAGGATGGATGTGCTGGAAATGAGATGTTTGAGGACAATATGTGGTGTGAGGTGGTTTGATCGAGTAAGTAACGTAAGGGTAAGAGAGATGTGTGGAAATAAAAAGAGCGTGGTTGAGAGAGCAGAAGAGGGTGTTTTGAAATGGTTCGGGCACATGGAGAGAATGAGTGAGGAAAGACTGACCAAGAGAATATATGTGTCGGAGGTGGAGGGAACGAGGAGAAGAGGGAGACCAAATTGGAGGTGGAAAGATGGAGTGAAAAAGATTTTGTGTGATCGGGGCCTGAACATGCAGGAGGGTGAAAGGAGGGCAAGGAATAGAGTGAATTGGAGCGATGTGGTATACCGGGGTGTAAGTGCTGTCAGTGGATTGAATCAAGGCATGTGAAGCGTCTGGGGTAAACCATGGAAAGCTGTGTAGGTATGTATATTTGCGTGTGAGGACGTATGTATATACATGTGTATGGGGGTGGGTTGGGCCATTTCTTTCGTCTGCTTCCTTGCGCTACCTCGCAAACGCGGGAGACAGCGACAAAGAAAAAAAAATATATATATATATATACACATAAAGTGTCAGGTCGTAGATCCAAGATGACGGCAGCGTCGTGAAGAATTTGAGGCGGTTATCGTGGCCACAGTTCAAACTCGATTCTACTCTCTGGATGATCGCTTCAATCCCTGCATTGATGGCATGACAGGTCCATGCTTTGTATGCCCATCAAGGACAGTGCTGGTGAAGTCATTGGCCAAGCACAGGTCATCAACAAACATCAAGGACAGGCCTTCACAGCAACAGATGAGAAGGTTTTTGAATCCTACTTACAGTTCTGTGGCATTGGCTTAAGAAATGCCCAGCTCTATGAACGCTCTCAGTTAGAAGTCAAACAGAATCAAGTCGTCCTAGATCTGGCACGGATCATCTTTGAGGAGCAGAGCTCAATAGAGCAGATTGTGTACCGCATCATGACACACATGCAGAGCCTCTTGCAGTGTGAACGGGTTCAGGACATAAGCAATCTGTATGAACCAGATGGCATCCTCCCTCATGTTTTGGACAAATAATCTTTTGAGCTTGAGCCCATGATCCACCACAGATAACTTTAACATTTTCTGACTTGATATATATATATGTTTATAGTTGTGTTACTGGAGTAATAGTTTTCATACATGGTGCTCTGACAAGAAAATAGTGAAATTGGAAAAGAATGTAACTTAGACATTGAAGCTTATTCTTTCATTGAAATGTGAACAAAAGGAGCATTTTTCAAAGTGATAGAGATAGAAAGCAAAAACGTGTTTTTCATGAATGTACTGGAAAAGTTGAGGTCTAGATAAACTTTTGGTCTGTCAAGGCTTTATTATGGAGGATGACCAACTACCTACCCACATGTATCCAAGATATGGTTGTACTTTGTGTAATGAAGTCAATTGAGAAACATCATAAGCCAATATTCCAGTTTCATGATAAGAGAAGTGGTCCAGGCAGTATGATACAGTGGTTAAATTGATGAAAACTACTATTGACGTTTGTGTAAATAAATTATACATTTCCCTTTTCCATAGCCAGAGGTTGAACCATAATGTGATATTCATCTTTTTAAGTTCATTTCAAGACAGAAGTTTCAGTTTTCTAAATTATTTCTTACATTTTTTCATATATATATATATATATATATATATATATATATATATATATATATATATATATATATATATATATCCCTGGGGTTAGGGGATTAAGAATACTTCCCACGTATTCCCTGCGTGTCGTAGAAGGCGACTAAAAGGGAAGGGAACGGGGGGCTGGAAATCCTCCCCTCTCGTCTTTTTTTTTAATTTTCCAAAAGAAGGAACAGAGGGGGCCAGGTGAGAATATTCCAAAAAAGGCCCAGTCCTCTGTTCTTTACGCTACCTTGCTAACGCGGGAAATGGCGAATAGTTTAAAAGAAAAAAAAAAAATATATATATATATTATATATTTTTTTTATTATACTTATTATACTTTGTCGCTGTCTCCCGCGTTTGCGAGGTAGCGCAAGGAAACAGACGAAAGAAATGGCCCAACCCCCCCCATACACATGTATATACATACGTCCACACACGCAAATATACATACCTACACAGCTTTCCATGGCTTACCCCAGACGCTTCACATGCCTTGATTCAATCCACTGACAGCACGTCAACCCCGGTATACCACATCGCTCCAATTCACTCTATTCCTTGCCCTCCTTTCACCCTCCTGCATGTTCAGGCCCCGATCACACAAAATCTTTTTCACTCCATCTTTCCACCTCCAATTTGGTCTCCCTCTTCTCCTTGTTCCCTCCACCTCCGACACATATATCCTCTTGGTCAATCTTTCCTCACTCATCCTCTCCATGTGCCCAAACCACTTCAAAACACCCTCTTCTGCTCTCTCAACCACGCTCTTTTTATTTCCACACATCTCTCTTACCCTTACGTTACTCACACGATCAAACCACCTCACACCACACATTGTCCTCAAATATCTCATTTCCAGCACATCCATCCTCCTGCGCACAACTCTATCCATAGCCCACGCCTCGCAACCATACAACATTGTTGGAACCACTATTCCTTCATACATACCCATTTTTGCTTTCCGAGATAATGTTCTCGACTTCCACACATTCTTCAAGGCCCCCAGAATTTTCGCCCCCTCCCCCACCCTATGATCCACTTCCGCTTCCATGGTTCCATCCGCTGCCAGATCCACTCCCAGATATCTAAAACACTTCACTTCCTCCAGTTTTTCTCCATTCAAACTCACCTCCCAATTGACTTGACCCTCAACCCTACTGTACCTAATAACCTTGCTCTTATTCACATTTACTCTTAACTTTCTTCTTCCACACACTTTACCAAACTCAGTCACCAGCTTCTGCAGTTTCTCACATGAACCAGCCACCAGCGCTGTATCATCAGCGAACAACAACTGACTCACTTCCCAAGCTCTCTCATCCCCAACAGACTTCATACTTGCCCCTCTTTCCAAAACTCTTGCATTTACCTCCCTAACAACCCCATCCATAAACAAATTAAACAACCATGGAGACATCACACACCCCTGCCACAAACCTACATTTACTGAGAACCAATCACTTTCCTCTCTTCCTACACGTACACATGCCTTACATCCTCGATAAAAACTTTTCACTGCTTCTAACAACTTTCCTCCCACACCATATATTCTTAATACCTTCCACAGAGCATCTCTATCAACTCTATCATATGCCTTCTCCAGATCCATAAATGCTACATACAAATCCATTTGCTTTTCTAAGTATTTCTCACATACATTCTTCAAAGCAAACACCTGATCCACACATCCTCTACCACTTCTGAAACCACACTGCTCTTCCCCAATCTGATGCTCTGTACATGCCTTCACCCTCTCAATCAATACCCTCCCATATAATTTACCAGGAATACTCAACAAACTTATACCTCTGTAATTTGAGCACTCACTCTTATCCCCTTTGCCTTTGTACAATGGCACTATGCACGCATTCCGCCAATCCTCAGGCACCTCACCATGAGTCATACATACATTAAATAACCTTACCAACCAGTCAACAATACAGTCACCCCCTTTTTTAATAAATTCCACTGCAATACCATCCAAACCTGCTGCCTTGCCGGCTTTCATCTTCCGCAAAGCTTTCACTACCTCTTCTCTGTTTACCAAATCATTTTCCCTAACCCTCTCACTTTGCACACCACCTCGACCAAAACACCCTATATCTGCCACTCTATCATCAAACACATTCAACAAACCTTCAAAATACTCACTCCATCTCCTTCTCACATCACCACTACTTGTTATCACCTCCCCATTTGCGCCCTTCACTGAAGTTCCCATTTGCTCCTTTGTCTTACGCACTTTATTTACCTCCTTCCAGAACATCTTTTTATTCTCCCTAAAATTTAATGATACTCTCTCACCCCAACTCTCATTTGCCATTTTTTTCACCTCTTGCACCTTTCTCTTGACCTCCTGTCTCTTTCTTTTATACATCTCCCACTCAATTGCATTTTTTCCCTGCAAAAATCGTCCAAATGCCTCTCTCTTCTCTTTTACTAATACTCTTACTTCTTCATCCCACCACTCACTACCCTTTCTAATCAACCCACCTCCCACTCTTCTCATGCCACAAGCATCTTTTGCGCAATCCATCACTGATTCCCTAAATACATCCCATTCCTCCCCCACTCCCCTTGCTTCCATTGTTCTCACCTTTTTCCATTCTGTACTCAGTCTCTCCTGGTACTTCCTCACACAGGTCTCCTTCTCAAGCTCACTTACTCTCACCACCCTCTTCACCCCAACATTCACTCTTCTTTTCTGAAAACCCATACAAATCTTCACCTTAGCCTCCACAAGATAATGATCAGACATCCCTCCAGTTGCACCTCTCAGCACATTAACATCCAAAAGTCTCTCTTTCACACGCCTGTCAATTAACATGTAATCCAATAACGCTCTCTGGCCATCTCTCCTACTTACATAAGTATACTTATGTATATCTCGCTTTTTAAACCAGGTATTCCCAATCATCAGTCCTTTTTCAGCACATAAATCTACAAGCTCTTCACCATTTCCATTTACAACACTGAACACCCCATGTATACCAATTATTCCCTCAACTGCCACATTACTCACCTTTGCATTCAAATCACCCATCACTATAACCCGGTCTCGTGCATCAAAACCACTGACACACTCATTCAGCTGCTCCCAAAACACTTGCCTCTCTTGATCTTTCTTCTCATGCCCAGGTGCATATGCACCAATAATCACCCACCTCTCTCCATCAACTTTCAGTTTTACCCATATTAATCGAGAATTTACTTTCTTACACTCTATCACATACTCCCACAACTCCTGTTTCAGGAGTATTGCTACTCCTTCCCTTGCTCTTGTCCTCTCACTAACCCCTGACTTTACTCCCCAGACATTCCCAAACCACTCTTCCCCTTTACCCTTGAGCTTCGTTTCACTCAGAGCCAAAACATCCAGGTTCCTTTCCTCAAACATACTACCTATCTCTCCTTTTTTCACATCTTGGTTACATCCACACACATTTAGGCACCCCACTCTGAGCCTTCGAGGAGGATGAGCACTCCCCGCGTGACTCCTTCTTCTGTTTCCCATTTTAGAAAGTTAATACAAGGAAGGGGAGGATTTCTGGCCCCCCGCTCCCGTCCCCTCTAGTCGCTTTCTACGACACGCGAGGAATACGTGGGAAGTATTCTTTCACCCCTATCCCCAAACATAATTACATTATGTTTTAAGTAAAATAAAATGATGAAGCTAGAGTATCAATGCTGCCTGCCCTCAAGCATTGGTGATACACAATCCCTCTGGCACTGGTTGTACTGGCATTCCACGATAGCTCATTCTGGTTTATCCGTTTTCATCTGTAAAAGGCTAAAGGAGACTAAGAAAGTTTACAATCTTTGAGAAACTAAAAAAAAAAAGTATGAGAAAAAACCATTATATTACCTGTATGTGATATCAATAATATTACTTCCCTCCCATACCTCCTCTCTCTCTCTTATGCATCCTAGCCATATTGCATGAAGGTACCATGCTAAACAAGGATTGGGGCTCTGTTTTAAAACAGAAATCCATTACTTTATGTGCAGTCAATCATAAAATCATCATCCTCTTTCATTTCTTTTTCAAGCATCTGAGCAATGATGAGACACTGTGGCATTGGGCAATGACATGGAACTTGGTGCTCCTCTGTTTCTGGATCCAGCATTTCAACAGTCACTGTATAATGACGCACATTGTTGTCACTTTGAGCTAATATGAGCTTCCATCCAACTACTTCATCCTGTTCAACTTCATAACCAAAACTGGGCTGTACTATTGGCTCATTAATTGCCTGTTCCATGACATGGGTTGTGTCCTTACAAAATTTTTCATGACAATTTGCTTGCTGATTACATGGCATATTACTATGTCTAGTTTCGTTACAAAAAAGTTTATTTCCTGAATTTTCTGTGCCAGTATGTAAATCTCCTTCATTGTATACATCTTGGGATGTTAGTTTCAATTCTTGATTAGTCTCATCTGCTCCATATCCTAAAACAACAACAGTTTGTTTCCAGTGAGTACCTGGACTGAATGGTGATGTTGAAAGTTTTACCAAAGATCCAAATTCTTTTCCATCTTCATCAAAGTCTCGGCCATCAAAATCACATTCAAACCAGAGACATAGTCCTTGATAAGTCCCAGATTTAGTAAAGGCAACAAAAGATGCTTCAGCAAAGAACTTCACTTCCTCCTCTGTCACCCACCGTAGATTAAATTTCTTAACACAGCTTGGTTCTGCAAGTAAGTCAGATTGAGGAATGAGACGCACTTCTGGTTTCGTCATTTTGGACTTCAAAGCATAATGTTTCACGGCAGACATATTAAATCCATATACATTATCCCAAAAACTTATTTGTTCTTCATAGAGATGCTTTAATGAGCATGGACAAGCATAAATTCTTGCTTCTGAAGGGAAGACTGTGCCATCCTCAGCGAGAAAGTGCTCTCTAGCTTGTATTACAGAATTTAACATTGATTCATGTAGGAGATAAAAGCCCATCCACTCAGAAACAATGATATCTACTTTTTCATTTCCAGGAAGAGAAATGTCCTCAACTTTGGAATGATAGATGTGGATGATATCTGCAAACCCATTGTCATCCGCAACCTTCTGAATAACAGCAGCCATAAACCAGCTTCAACAGCATAAACTTTCTTGGCCCCAGTGCAGCCATGAACAGAGACAGAATACCTGTGCCTGCTCCAACATCCATAGCAACCTTTCCTTGGAAAAGATGTTTGTTGCTGTTGATAGCATCGTAATATGCTTTGGTTCGAGGAGAATCGGTCACCATCAATATATATAGATATATATATATATATGTGTGTGTGTGTGTGTATATGTGTGTATGTGTGTATATGTGTGTGTATGTATATATAAATATATTATCCCTGGGGATTGGGGTGAAAGAATACTTTCCACGTATTCCTCAAGTGTCGCAGAAGGCAACTAGAGGGGATGGGAGCGGGGGGCCAGAAATCCTCCCCTCCTTGTATTTTTAACTTTCTAAAAAACTGGGAAGCAGAAGGAGTCATACTCCTCGTAGACTCAGGTTGGGGTGTCTAAATGTGTGTGGATGTAACCAAGATGTGAAAAAAGGAGAGATAGGTGGTATGTTTGAGGAAAGGAACCTGGATGTTTTGGCTCTGAGTGAAACGAAGCTAAAGGGTAAAGGGGAAGAGTGATTTGGGAATGTCTTGGGAGTAAAGTCAGGGGTTAGTGAGAGGACAAGAGCAAGGGAAGAAGTAGCAGTACTCCTGAAACAGGAGTTGTGGGAGTATGTGATAGAATGTAAGAAAGTAAATTCTCGATTAATATGAGTAAAACTGAAAGTTGATGGAGAGAGATGGGTGATTATTGGTGCATATGCACCTGGGAATGAGAAGAAAGATCATGAGAGGCAAGTGATTTGGGAGCAGCTGAATGAGTGTGTTAGTGGTTTTGATGCATGCGACCGGGTTATAGTGATGGGTGATTTGAATGCAAAGGTGAGTAATGTGGCAGTTGAGGGAATAATTGGTATACATGGGGTGTTCAGTGTTGTAAATGGAAATGGTGAAGAGCTTGTAGATTTATGTGCTGAAAAAGGACTGGTGATTGGGAATACCTGGTTTAAAAAGAGAGATATACATAAGTATATGTATGTAAGTGGGAGAGATGGCCAGAGAGCGTTATTGGATTACGTGTTGATTGACAGGCGCGCGAAAGAGAGACTTTTGGATGTAAATGTGCTCAGAGGTGCAACTGGAGGGATGTCTGATCATTATCTTGTGGAGGCTAAGGTGAAGATTTGTATGGGTTTTCAGAAAAGAAGAGTGAATGTTGGGGTGAAGAGGGTGGTGAGAGTAAGTGAGCTTGGGAAGGAGACTTGTGTGAGGAAGTAACAGGAGAGACTGAGTACAGAATGGAAAAAGGTGAGAACAATGGAAGTAAGGGGAGTGGGGGAGGAATGGGATGTATTTAGGGAATCAGTGATGGAGTGCGCAAAAGATGCTTGTGGCATGAGAAGAGTGGGAGGTGGGTTGATTAGAAAGGGTAGTGAGTGGTGGGATGAAGATGTAAGATTATTAGTGAAAGAGAAGAGAGAGGCATTTGGATGATTTCTGCAGGGAAAAAATGCAATTGAGTGGGAGATGTATAAAAGAAAGAGACAGGAGGTCAAGAGAAAGGTGCAAGAGGTGAAAAAGAGGGCAAATGAGAGTTGGGGTGAGAGAGTATCATTAAATTTTAGGGAGAATAAAAAGATGTTTTGGAAGAAGGTAAATAAAGTGTGTAAAACAAGGGAGCAAATGGGAACTTCACTGAAGGGCGCTAATAGGGAGGTGATAACAAGTAGTGGTGATGTGAGAAGGAGATGGAGTGAGTATTTTGAAGATTTGTTGAATGTGTTTGATGATACAGTGGCGGATAATGGGTGTCTTGGTCGAGGTGGTGTGCAAAGTGAGAGGGTTGGGGAAAATGATTTGGTAAACAGAGAAGAGGTAGTAAAAGCTTTGCAGGAAGATGAAAGCCGGCAAGGCAGCAGGTTTGGATGGTATTGCAGTGGAATTTATTTAAAAAGGTGGTGACTGTATTATTGACTGGTTGGTAAGGTTATGTAATGTATGTATGACTCATGGTGAGGTGCCTGAGGATTGGCGGAATGCGTGCATAGTGCCATTGTACAAAGGCAAAGGGGATAAGAGTGAGTGCTCAAATTACAGAGGTATAAGTTTGTTGAGTATTCCTGGTAAATTATATGGGAGGATATTGATTGAGAGGGGGAAGGCATGTACAGAGCATCAGATTGGGGAAGAGCAGTGTGGTTTCAGAAGTGGTAGAGGATGTGTGGATCAGGTGTTTGCTTTGAAGAATATATGTGAGAAACACATAGAAAAGCAAATGGATTTGTATGTAGCATTTATAAATCTGGAGAAGGCATATGATAAAGTTGATAGAGATGCTCTGTGGAAGGTATTAAGAATATATGGTGTGGGTGGCAAGTTGTTAGAAGCAGTGAAAAGTTTTTATCGAGGATGTAAAGCATGTGTACGTGTAGGAGGAGAGGAAAGTGATTGGTTCTCAGTGAATGTAGGTTTGCGGCAGGGGTGTGTGATGTCTCCATGGTTGTTTAATTTGTTTATGGATGGGGTTGTTAGGGAGGTGAATGCAAGAGTTTTGGAAAGAGGGGCAAGAATGAAGTCTGTTGTGGATGAGAGAGCTTGGGAAGTGAGTCAGTTGTTCGCTCATGATACAGCGCTGGTGGCTGATTCACGTGAGAAACTGCAGAAGCTGGTGACTGCGTTTGGTAAAGTGTGTGGAAGAAGAAAGTTAAGAGTAAATGTGAATAAGAGCAAGGTTATTAGGTACAGTAGGGTTGAGGGTCAAGTAAATTGGGAGGTAAGTTTGAATGGAGAAAAACAGGAGGAAGTAAAGTGTTTTAGATATCTGGGAGTGGATCTGGCAGCGGATGGAACCATGGAAGCGGAAGTGAATCATGGGGTGGGGGAGGGGGCGAAAATCCTGGGAGCCTTGAAGAATGTGTGGAAGTCGAGAATATTATCTCGGAAAGCAAAAATGGGTATGTTTGAAGGAATAGTGGTTCCAACAATGTTGTATGGTTGCGAGGCGTGGGCTATGGATAGAGTTGTGCACAGGAGGGTGGATGTGCTGGAAATGAGATGTAAGAGAGATGTGTGGAAATAAAAAGAGCGTGGTTGAGAGAGCAGAAGAGGGTGTTTTGAAATGGTTTGGGCGCATGGAGAGAATGAGTGAGGAAAGATTGACCAAGAGGATATATGTGTCGGAGGGGGAGGGAACGAGGAGAAGTAGGAGACCAAATTGGAGGTGGAAAGATGGAGTGAAAAAGATTTTGAGTGATCGGGGCCTGAACATGCAGGAGGGTGAAACGCGGGCAAGGAATAGAGTGAATTGGATCGATGTGGTATACCGGGGTTGATGTGCTGTCAGTGGATTGAATCAGGACATGTGAAGCATCTGGGGTAAACCATGGAAAGCTGTGTGGGGCCTGGATGTGGAAAGGGAGCTGTGGTTTCGGGCATTATTGCATGACAGCTAGAGACTGAGTGTAAACGAATGAGGCTTTTGTTGTCTTTTCCTAGCGCTACCCTACACACATGAGGGGAGAGGGGGATGTTATTCCATGTGTGGCGAGGTGGCGATGGGAATAAATAAAGGCAGACAGTGTGAATTGTGTGCATGGGTATATATGTATGTGTCTGTGTGTATATGTATGTGTACATTGAGATGTATAGGTATGTATATTTGCGTGTGTGGATATGTGTGTATATACATGTGTATGGGGGTGGATTTGGCCATTTCTTTCATCTGTTTCCTTGCGCTACCTTGCAAATGCGGGAGACAGAAACAAAGCAAAAAAAAAAAAAATATATATATATATATATATATATATATATTTTTTTTTTTTTTTTTTTTCACACGATTCGCCATTTCCCGCATTAGCGAGGTAGCGTTAAGAACAGAGGACTGAGCCTTTGAGGGAATATCCTCACTTAGCCCCCTTCTCTGTTCCTTCTTTTGGAAAATTAAAAACGAGAGGGGAGGATTTCCAGCCCCCCGCTCCCTTCCCTTTTAGTCGCCTTATACGACACGCAGGGAATACGTGAGAAGTATTCTTTCTCCCCTATCCCCAGGGATAATTAATTAATCATGTCACCATTAAAATATTGTAACTCTTAAAATTCTAAAGTTATGAAAAGCAGTGAAGAACTGTGAAGACATTTGTACAAGTAAGAAGAGGGGAAGGTAAGTGTGAAGGTGAAGGTGGGTGTGCAGCAAAGATGTATAATGTCATCAAGACTGATTAATCTGTTTACAGACAAGGTGATGAGGGAGGTGAATGTAAGAATCTTGGATTGAGGTGCAGGTCTAGGGTGTGTTTCACCAAATAAAGTATGGAAGATGAATCAGCTGCAGTTTGATGATGACATGGATGTGATGGAAGACCAGATAGAATCTTTAGAAGCTGGCAGTAGAGTTTGGGAGAGTGTGAAAGAAAAAGTTTTGGAGTAATATATTTTATATTATTTATCATACTTTGTCGCTGTCTCCCGCGTTTGCGAGGTAGCGCAAGGAAACAGACGAAAGAAATGGCCCAACCCCCCCCATACACATGTATATACATACGTCCACACACGCAAATATACATACCTACACAGCCTTCCACGGTTTACCCCAGACGCTTCACATGCCCTGCTTCAATCCACTGACAGCACGTCAACCCCGGTATACCACATCGCTCCAACTCACTCTATTCCTTGCCCTCCTTTCACCCTCCTGCATGTTCAGGCCCCGATCACACAAAATCTTTTTCACTCCATCTTTCCACCTCCAATTTGGTCTCCCTCTTCTCCTTGTTCCCTCCACCTCCGACACATATATCCTCTTGGTCAATCTTTCCTCACTCATCCTCTCCATGTGCCCAAACCACTTCAAAACACCCTCTTCTGCTCTCTCAACCACGCTCTTTTTATTTCCACACATCTCTCTTACCGTTACGTTACTCACTCGATCAAACCACCTCACACCACACATTGTCCTCAAACATCTCATTTCCAGCACATCCATCCTCCTGCGCACAACTCTATCCATAGCCCACGCCTCGCAACCATACAACATTGTTGGAACCACTATTCCTTCAAACATACCCATTTTTGCTTTCCGAGATAATGTTATCGACTTCCACACATTCTTCAAGGCCCCCAGGATTTTCGCCCCCTCCCCCACCCTATGATCCACTTCCGCTTCCATGGTTCCATCCCCTGCCAGATCCACTCCCAGATATCTAAAACACTTCACTTCCTCCACTTTTTCTCCATTCAAACTCACCTCCCAATTGACTTGACCCTCAACCCTACTGTACCTAATAACCTTGCTCTTATTCACATTTACTCTTAACTTTCTTCTTCCACACACTTTTCCAAACTCAGTCACCAGCTTATGCAGTTTCTCACATGAATCAGCCACCAGCGCTGTATCATCAGCGAACAACAACTGACTCACTTCCCAAGCTCTCTCATCCCCAACAGACTTCATACTTGCCCCTCTTTCCAAAACTCTTGCATTTACCTCCCTAACAACCCCATCCATAAACAAATTAAACAACCATGGAGACATCACACACCCCTGCCGCAAACCTACATTCACTGAGAACCAATCACTTTCCTCTCTTCCTACACGTACACATGCCTTACATCCTCGATAAAAACTTTTCACTGCTTCTAACAACTTTCCTCCCACACCATATATTCTTAATACCTTCCACAGAGCATCTCTATCAACTCTATCATATGCCTTATCCAGATCCATAAATGCTACATACAAATCCATTTGCTTTTCTAAGTATTTCTCACATACATTCTTCAAAGCAAACACCTGATCCACACATCCTCTACCACTTCTGAAACCACACTGCTCTTCCCCAATCTGATGCTCTGTACATGCCTTCACCCTCTCAATCAATACCCTCCCATATAATTACCAGGAATACTCAACAAACTTATACCTCTGTAATTTGAGCACTCACTCTTATCCCCTTTGCCTTTGTACAATATATATATATATATATATATATATATATATATATATATATATATATATATATATATATATATATATATATATTGTTGACTGGTTGGTAAGGTTATTTAATGTATGTATGACTCATGGTGAGGTGCCTGAGGATTGGCGGAATGCGTGCATAGTGCCATTGTACAAATTTGTATTTAGCATTTTTGGATCTGGAGAAGGCATATGATAGAGTTGATAGAGATGCTCTGTGGAAGGTATTAAGAATATATGGTGTGGGAGGCAAGTTGTTAGAAGCAGTGAAAAGTTTTTCTCGAGGATGTAAGGCATGTGTACGTGTAGGAAGAGAGGAAAGTGATTGGTTCTCAGTGAATGTAGGTTTGCGGCAGGGGTGTGTGATGTCTCCATGGTTGTTTAATTTGTTTATGGATGGGGTTGTTAGGGAGGTAAATGCAAGAGTTTTGGAAAGAGGGGCAAGTATGAAGTCTGTTGTGGATGAGAAAGCTTGGGATATGAGTCAGTTGTTGTTCGCTGATGATACAGCGCTGGTGGCTGATTCATGTGAGAAACTGCAGAAGCTGGTGACTGAGTTTGGAAAAGTGTGTGGAAGAAGAAAGTTAAGAGTAAATGTGAATAAGAGCAAGGTTATTAGGTACAGTAGGGTTGAGGGTCAAGTCAATTGGGAGGTGAGTTTGAATGGAGAAAAACTGGAGGAAGTGAAGTGTTTTAGATATCTGGGAGTGGATCTGGCAGCGGATGGAACCATGGAAGCGGAAGTGGATCATAGGGTGGGGGAGGGGGCGAAAATCCTGGGGGCCTTGAAGAATGTGTGGAAGTCGATAACATTATCTCGGAAAGCAAAAATGGGTATGTTTGAAGGAATAGTGGTTCCAACAATGTTGTATGGTTGCGAGGCGTGGGCTATGGATAGAGTTGTGTGCAGGAGGATGGATGTGCTGGAAATGAGATGTTTGAGGACAATGTGTGGTGTGAGGTGGTTTGATCGAGTGAGTAACATAAGGGTAAGAGAGATGTGTGGAAATAAAAAGAGCGTGGTTGAGAGAGCAGAAGAGGGTGTTTTGAAGTGGTTTGGGCACATGGAGAGGATGAGTGAGGAAAGATTGACCAAGAGGATATATGTGTCGGAGGTGGAAGGAACAAGGAGAAGAGGGAGACCAAATTGGAGGTGGAAAGATGGAGTGAAAAAGATTTTGTGTGATCGGGGCCTGAACATGCAGGAGGGTGAAAGGAGGGCAAGGAATAGAGTGAATTGGAGCGATGTGGTATACCGGGGTTGACGTGCTGTCAGTGGATTGAAGCAGGGCATGTGAAGCGTCTGGGGTAAACCATGGAGAGCTGTGTAGGTATGTATATTTGCGTGTGTGGACGTATGTATATACATGTGTATGGGGGGGGGGGGTTGGGCCATTTCTTTCGTCTGTTTCCTTGCGCTACCTCGCAAACGCGGGAGACAGCGACAAAGTATAATAAAAAAAAAAAATATATATATATATATATATATATATATATATATATATATATATATATATATATATATATATACATATATATTGGAAAGGATCACAATTTTGCACGTGATGAAGATATTCCTATGAGTCCACTGACTGTTATATTTCTCTCTTGTGTCTCCCATGATGATGTGATTATTACACGAAAGTGCACTTGGGAACTTTTCGTGTTTCATTTTCCCCATGGACTCATAGGAATATATATCTTTTCTTTTCTTTCAAACTATTCGCCATTTCCCGCATTAGCGAGGTAGCGTTAAGAACAGAGGACTGAGCCTTTGAGGGACTACCCTCACCTGGCCCAATTCTCTGTTCCTTCTTTTGGAAAAAAAAAAAATGAGAGGGGAGGATTTCCAGCCCCCCGCTCCCTCCCCTTTTAGTCGCCTTCTACGACACGCAGGGAATACGTGGGAAGTATTCTTGCTCCCCTATCCCCAGGGATAAATATATATATATATATATATATATATATATATATATATATATATATATATATATATATTATATTATATTTATTTTGCTTTGTCACTGTCTCCCGCGTTTGCGAGGTAGTGCAAGGAAACAGACGAAAGAAATGGCCAAACCCACCCCCATACACATGTATATACATACACGTCCACACACGCAAATATACATACCTATACATCTCAATATACACATATATATACACACACAGACACATACATATATACCCATGCACACAATTCACACTGTCTGCCTTTATTCATTCCCATCGCCACCTCGCCACACATGGAATAACATCCCCCTCCCCCCTCATGTGTGTGAGGTAGTGCTAGGAAAAGACAACAAAGGCCCCATTTGTTCACACTCAGTCTCTAGCTGTCATGCAATAATGTCCGAAACCACAGCTCCCTTTCCACATCCAGGCCCCATACAACATTCCATGGTTTACCCCAGACGTTTCACATGCCCTGATTCAATCCACTGACAGCACATCAACCCCAGTATACCACATCGATCCAATTCACTCTATTCCTTGCCCGCCTTTCACCCTCCTGCATGTTCAGACCCCGATCACTCAAAATCTTTTTCACTCCATCTTTCCACCTCCAATTTGGTCTCCCACTTCTCCTCATTCCCTCCACCTCTGACACATATATCCTCTTGGTCAATCTTTCCTCACTCATTCTCTCCATGTGCCCAAACCATTTCAAAACACCCTCTTCTGCTCTCTCAACCACACTCTTTTTATTTCCACACATCTCTCTCACCCTTACATTACTTACTCGATCAAACCACCTCACACCACACATTGTCCTCAAACATCTCATTTCCAGTACATCTATCCTCCTGCGCACAACTCTATCCATAGCCCACGCCTCGCAACCATACAACATTGTTGGAACCACTATTCCTTCAAACATACCCATTTTTGCTTTCCGAGATAATGATCTCGAATTCCAAACATTCTTCAAGGCTCCCAGGATTTTCGCCCCCTCCCCCACCCTATGATTCACTTCCGCTTCCGTGGTTCCATCCGCTGCCAGATCCACTCCCAGATATCTAAAACACTTTACTTCCTCCAGTTTTTCTCCATTCAAACTTACCTCCCAATTGACTTGACCCTCAACCCTACTGTACCTAATAACCTTGCTCTTATTCACATTTACTCTTAACTTTCTTCTTTCACACACTTTACCAAACTCAGTCACCAGCTTCTGCAGTTTCTCACATGAATCAGCCACCAGCGCTGTACCATCAGCGAACAACAACTGACTCATATCCCAAGCTTTCTCATCCACAACAGACTTCATACTTGCCCCTCTTTCCAAAACTCTTGCATTCACCTCCCTAACAACCCCATCCATAAACAAATTAAACAACCATGGAGACATCACACACCCCTGCCGCAAACCTACATTCACTGAGAACCAATCACTTTCCTCTCTTCCTACACGTACACATGCCTTACATCCTCGAGAAAAACTTTTCACTGCTTCTAACAACTTGCCTCCCACACCATATATTCTTAATACCTTCCACAGAGCATCTCTATCAACTCTATCATATGCCTTCTCCAGATCCAAAAATGCTAAATACAAATCCATTTGCTTTTCTAAGTATTTCTCACATACATTCACATATATTTATCTATTTATTTATTTTGCTTTGTCACTGTCTCCCGTGTTAGCGAGGTAGCGCAAGGAAACATATGAAAGAATGGCCCAACTCACCCACATACACATGTATATACATACACGTCCACATAGGCAAATATACATACCTATACATCTTAACGTATACATAAATATACACACAAAGACATATACATATATACACATGTACATAATTCATATTCTGCCTTTATTCATTCCCATAACCACCTCCCCACACATGAAATAACAACCCACTCCCCCCCTCATGTGTGCGAGGTAGCGCTAGGAAAAGACAACAAAGGCCACATTCGTTCACACTCAGTCTCTAGCTGTCATGTAATAATGCACCGAAACCACAGCTCCCTTTCCACATCCAGGCCTCACAGAACTTTCCATGGTTTACCCCAGATGCTTCACATGCCCTGGTTCGATCCATTGACAAACGTCGACTCCAGTATACCACATCGTTAAAATTCACTCTATTCCTTGCAAGCCTTTCACCCTCCTCCATGTTCAGGCCCCGATCACTCAAAATCTTTTTCACTCCTTCTTTCCACCTCCAATTTGGTCTCCCACTTCTCCTCGTTCCCTCCACCTCTGACACATATATCCTTTTGGTCAATCTTTCCTCACTCATTCTCTCCATGTGACCAAACCATTTCAAAACACCCTCTTCTGCTCTCTTAACCACACTCTTTTTATTACCACACATCTCTCTTACACTATTAATACTTACTCGATAAAGCCACCTCACACCACATATTGTCCTCAAACATGTCATTTCCAACACATCCATCCTCCTGCACAACTCTCTATCCATAGCCCACGCCTCGCAACCATACAACATTGTTGGAACCACTATTCCTTCAAACATACCCATTTTTGCTTTCCGAGATAATGTTCTCGACTTCCAAGCATTCTTCAACACTCCCAGAATTTTCGACCCCTCCCCCACCCTATGATTCACTTCCGCTTCCATGGTTCCATCCGCTACCAAATCCATTCCCAGATATGTAAAACACTTCACTTCCTCTAGTTTTTCTCCATTCAAACTTACCTCCCAATAGACTTGACCCTCAACCCTACTGTACCTGATAACCTTGCTCTTATTCACATTTACTCTCAGCTTTCATCTTTCACACACTTTACCAAAGTCAGTCACCAGCTTCTGCAGTTTCTCACATGAATCAGCCACCAGCGCTGTACCATCAACGAACAACAACTGACTCACTTCCAAAGATCTCTCCTCCACAACAGACTGCATACTTGCCCCTTTCCAAAACTCTTGCATTTACCTCCCTAACAACCCCATACATAAACAAATTAAACAACCATGGAGACATCACACACCCCTGCCGCAAACCTGCATTCACTGAGAACCAATCACTTTCCTCTCTTCCTACACATACACATATCTTACATCCTCGATAAAAACTTTTCACTGCTTCTAACAACTTGACTCCCACACCATATATTCCCAATACCTTCCACAGGGCATCTCTATCAACTCTACCATATGCCTTCTCTAGACCCATAAATGCTATATACAAATCCATTTGCTTTTCTAAGTATTTCTCACATACATTCTTCAAAGCAAACACTTGATCCACACATCCTCTACCACTTCTGAAACCACACTGCTCTTCCCCAATCTGATGCTCTGTACATGCCTTCACCCTCTCAATCAATACCTTCCCATACAATTTACCAGGAATACTCAATAAACTCATACCTCTATAATTTGAGCACTCACATTTATCCCCTTTGCCTTTGTTCAATGGCACTATGCAAGCATTCCGCCAATCCTCAAGCACCTCACCATGAGTCATACATACATTAAATATCCTTACCAACCAGTCAACAATACAGTCACCCCCTTTTTTAATAAATTCCACTGCAATACCATCCAAACCCGCTGCCTTGCTGGCTTTCATCTTCCGCAAAGCTTTTACTACCTCTTCTCGGTTTACCAAATCATTTTCCCTAACCCTCTCACTTTGCACACCAACTTGACCAAAACATCCTTTATTTGCCACCCTATCATCAAACACATTCAACAAACCTTCAAAATACTCATTCCACCTCCTTCTCACATCACCACTACTTGTTATCACCTCCCCATTAGTCCCCTTCACTGAAGTTCCCATTTGTTCCCTTGTCTTGCGCACTTTATTTACCTTCTTCCAAAACATCTTTTTATTCTTCCTAAAATTCAATGATACTCTCTCACCCCAACTCTCATTTGCCCTCTTTTTCACCTCTTGCACCTTTCTCTTGACCTACTGCCTCTTTCTTTTATACATCTCCCACTCATTTGCATTATTTCCCTGCAAAAATTGTCCAAATGCCTCTCTCTTCTCTTTCACTAATAATCTTACTTCATCCCACCACTCACTACCCTTTCTAATCTGCCCACCTCCCATGCTTCTCATGCCACAAGCATCTTTTGCACAAGCCATCACTGCTTCCCTAAATACATCCCATTCCTCCCCCACTCCCCTTACGTCCTTTGTTCTCACCTTTTTCCATTCTGTACTCAGTCTCTCCTGGTACTTTCTCACACAAGTCTCCTTACCAAGCTCACCTACTCTCACTCCTCTTTTCACCCCAACATTTTCTCTTCTTTTCTGAACACCTCTAAAAATCTTCACCTTTACCTCCACAAGATAATGATCAGACATCCCTCCAGTTGCACCTCTCAGCACATTAACATCCAAAAGTCTTTCTTTTGCACGCCTATTAATTAACATGTAATCAAATAATGCTCTCTGGCTATCTCTCCTACTTACATAAGTATATTTATGTACATCTCTCTTTTTAAACCATATATATATATATATATATATATATATATATATATATATCATCCCTGGGGATGGGGGAGAAAGAATACTTCCCACGTATTCCCTGCGTGTCGTAGAAGGCGACTAAAAGGGGAGGGAGCGGGTGGCTGGAAATCCTCCCCTCTCATTTTTTTTCAATTTTCCAAAAGAAGGAACAGAGAAGGGGGCCAAGTGAGGATATTCCCTCAAAGGCCCAGTCCTCTGTTCTTAACGCTACCTAGCTAACGCGGGAAATGGCGAATAGTTTGAAAGAAAAGAAAGAAAAATATATATATATATATATATGATGATACAGCGCTGGTGGCTGATTCATGTGAGAAACTGCAGAAGCTGGTGACTGAGTTTGGTAAAGTGTGTGAAAGAAGAAAGTTAAGAGTAAATGTGAATAAGAGCAAGGTAATTAGGTACAGTAGGGTTGAGGGTCAAGTCAATTGGGAGGTAAGTTTGAATGGAGAAAAACTGGAGGAAGCAAAGTGTTTTAGATATCTGGGAGTGGATCTGGCAGCGGATGGAACCATGGAAGAGGAAGTGGATCATAGGGTGGGGGAGGGGGCGAAAATCCTGGGAGCCTTGAAGAATGTGTGGAAGTCGAGAACATTATCTCGCAAAGCAAAAATGGGTATGTTTGAAGGAATAGTGGTTCTAACAATGTTGTATGGTTGTGAGGCGTGGGCTATGGATAGAGTTGTGCACAGGAGGATGGATGTACTGGAAATGAGATGTTTGAGGACAATGTGTGGTGTGAGGTGGTTTGATCGAGTAAGTAACGTAAGGGTAAGAGAGATGTGTGGAAATAAAAAGAGCGTGGTTGAGAGAGCAGAAGAGGGTGTTTTGAAATGGTTTGGGCACATGGAGAGAATGAGTGAGGAAAGATTGACCAAGAGGATATATGTGTCGGAGGTGGAGGGAACGAGGAGAAGTGGGAGACCAAATTGGAGGTGGAAAGATGGAGTGAAAAAGATTTTGTGTGATCGGGGCCTGAACATGCAGGAGGGTGAGAGGAGGGCAAGGAAAAGAGAGAATTGGATCGATGTGGTATACCGGGGTTGACGTGCTGTCTGTGGATTGAATCAGGGCATGTGAAGCGTCTGGGGTAAACCATGGAAAGCTGTGTAGGTATGTATATTTGCGTGTGTGGATGTATGTATATACATGTGTGTGGGGGTGGGTTGGGCCATTTCTTTCGTCTGTTTCCTTGCGCTACCTCGCAAACGCGGGAGACAGCGACAAAGTATAAAAAAAAAAAGAAAAAAAAAAATATATTTATTTATTTCGCTTTGTCGCTGTCTCCCGCGTTACCGAGGTTGTGCAAGGAAACAGATGAAAGAATGGCCCAACCCACCCACATACACATGTATATACATACACATCCACACACGCAAATATACATACCTATACGTCTCAACGTATACATATATATACACACACAGACATAAACATATATACACGTGTACATAATTCATACTGTCTGCCTTTATTCATTCCCATCGCCACCTCGCCACACATGAAATAACAACCTCCTTTCCCCTCATGAGTGCGAGGTAGTGCTAGGAAAAGATAACAAATGCCCCATTTGTTCACACTCAGTCTCTAGCTGTCATGTAATAATGCACCGAAACCACAGCTCCCTTTCATATCCAGGCCCCACACAACTTCCCATGGCTTTTACCCCAGACGCTTCATATGCCCTGGTTCAATCCATTGACAGCACATCAACCCCGGTATACCACATCGTTAAAATTCACTCTTTTCCTTGCGAGCCTTTCACCCTCCTGTGTGTTCAGGCCCCGATCACTCAAAATCTTTTTCACTCCATCTTTCCACCTCCAATTTGGTCTCCCACTTCTCGTTCCCTCCACCTCTGACACATATATACTCTTGGTCAATCTTTCCTCACTCATTCTCTCCATGTGACCAAACCACTTCAAAACACCCTCTTCTGCTCTCTCAACCACACTCTTTTTATTACCTCACATCTCTCTTACCCTATTATTACTTACTCAATCAAACCACCTCACACCACATACTGTCCTCAAACATCTCATTTCCAGCACACCCACCCTCCTGCGCAAAACTCTATCAATAGCCCACGCCTCGCAACCATACAACATTGTTGGAACCTCTATTCCTTCAAACATACCCATTTTTGCTTTCCAAGATAACATACTCCACTTCCACACATTTTGCAGCACTCCCAGAACTTTTGCCCCTTCCCCCACTCTATGATTCACTTCTGCTTCCATGGTTCCATCTGCTGCCAAATCCACTCCCAGATATCTAAAACACTTTACTTCCTCCAGTTTTCCTCCATTCAAACTTACCTCCCAACTGACTTGTCCCTCAACCCTACAGTATCTAATAACCTTGCTCTTATTCACATTTACTCTCAGCTTTCTTCTTTCACACACTTTACCAAACTCAGTCACCAGCTTCTGCAGTTTGTCACTCGAATCAGCCAACAATGCTGTATCATCAGCGAACAACAACTGACTCACTTCCCAAGCTCTCTCATCTACAACAAACTGCATACTTGCCCCTCCTTCCAAAACTCTTGCATTCACCTCCCTAATAATCCCATCCATAAACAACTTAAAGAACCATGGGGACATCAGGCACCCCTGCCGCAAACCAACATTCACTGAGAACTAATCACTTTCCTCTCTTCCTACACATAAACATGCCTTACAGCCTCTATAAAAACTTTGCTTCTAACTTACCTCCCATACCATATATTCTTAATACCTTCCACACAGCATCTCTATCAACTCTTACCATGTGCTTTCTCCAGATCCGTAAATGCTACATACAAATCCATTTGCTTTTCTAAGTATTTCTCACATACATTCTTCAAAGCAAACACCTGATCCACACATCCTCTACCACTTCTGAAACCACAGTGCTCTTCTCAAGTCTGATGCTCTGTGCATGCTTTCACCCTCACAATCAATACCCTCCCATATAATTTCCCAAGAATACTCAACAAACTTATACCTCTGTATATATATATATATTTTTTTTTCTTTTTTTTTTTGCTTTGTCGCTGTCTCCCGCGTTTGCGAGGTAGCGCAAGGAAACAGACGAGAGAAATGGCCCATATACACATGTATATACATATGTCCACACACGCAAATATACATACCTACACAGCTTTCCATGGTTTACCCCAGACGCTTCACATGCCCTGATTCAATCCACTGACAGCACGTCAACCCCGGTATACCACATCGATCCAATTCACTCTATCCCTTGCCCTCCTTTCACCCTCCTGCATGTTCAGGCCCCGATCACACAAAATCTTTTTCACTCCATCTTTCCACCTCCAATTTGGTCTCCCACTTCTCCTTGTTACCTCCACCTCCGACACATATATCCTCCTGGTCAATCTTTCCTCACTCATTCTCTCCATGTGCCCAAACCATTTCAAAACACCCTCTTCTGCTCTCTCAACCACGCTCTTTTTATTTCCACACATCTCTCTTACACTATTAATACTTACTCGATCAAACCACCTCACACCACACATTGTCCTCAAACATCTCATTTCCAGCACATCCATCCTCCTGCGCACAACTCTATCCATAGCCCACGCCTCGCAACCATACAACATTGTTGGAACCACTATTCCTTCAAACATACCCATTTTTGCTTTCCGAGATAATGTTCTCGACTTCCACACATTCTTCAAGGCTCCCAGGATTTTCGCCCCCTCCCCCACCCTGTGATCCACTTCCGCTTCCATGGTTCCATCCGCTGCCAGACCCACTCCCAGATATCTAAAACACTTTACTTCCTCCAGTTTTTCTCCATTCAAACTTACCTCCCAATTTACTTGACCCTCAACCCTACTGTACCTAATAACCTTGCTCTTATTCACATTTACTCTTAACTTTCTTCTTTCACACACTTTACCAATCTCAGTCACCAGCTTCTGCAGTTTCTCACATGAATCAGCTACCAGCGCTGTATCATCAGAGAACAACAACTGACTCACTTCCCAAGCTCTCTCATCCCCAACAGACTTCATACTTGCCCCTCTTTCCAAAACTCTTGCATTCACCTCCCTAACAACCCCATCCATAAACAAATTAAACAACCATGGAGACATCACACACCCCTGCCGTAAACCTACATTCACTGAGAACCAATCACTTTCCTCTCTTCCTACACGTACACATGCCTTACATCCTCGATAAAAGCTTTTCACTGCTTCTAACAACTTGCCTCCCACACCATATATTCTTAATACCTTCCACAGAGCATGTCTATCAACTCTATCATATGCCTTCTCCAGATCCATAAATGCTACATACAAATCTATTTGCTTTTCTAAGTATTTCTCATACATTCTTCAAAGCAAACACCTGATCCACACATCCTCTACCACTTCTGAAACCATACTGCTCTTCCCCAATCTGATGCTCTGTACATGCCTTCGCCCTCTCAATCAATACCCTCCCATATAATTTACCAGGAATACTCAACAAACTTATACCTCTGTAATTTGAGCACTCACTCTTATTCCCTTTGCCTTTGTACAATGGCACTATGCACGCATTCCGCCAATCCTCAGGCACCTCACCATGAGTCATACATACATTACATAACCTTACCAACCAGTCAATAATACAGTCACCCCCTTTTTTAATAAATTCCACTGCAATACCATCCAAACCTGCTGCCTTGCTGGCTTTCATCTTCCGCAAAGCTTTTACTACCTCTTCTCTGTTTACCAAATCATTTTCCCTAACCCTCTCACTTTGCACACCACCTCGACCAAAACATCCTATATCTGCCACTCTATCATCAAACACATGCAACAAACCTTTAAAATACTCACTCCATCTCCTTCTCACATCACCACTACTTGTTATCACCTCCCCATTTGCGCCCTTCACTGAAGTTCCCATTTGCTCCCTTGTCTTACACACTTTATTTACCTCCTTCCAGAACATCTTTTTATTCTCCCTAAAATCTAATGATACTCTCTCACCCCAACTCTCATTTGCCCTCTTTTTCACCTCTTGCACCTTTCTCTTGACCTCCTGTCTCTTTCCTTTATACATCTCCCACTCAATTGCATTTTTTCCCTGCAAAAATCGTCGAAATGCCTCTCTCTTCTCTTTCACTAATAATCTTACTTCTTCATCCCACCACTCACTACCCTTTCTAATCAACCCACCTCCCACTCTTCTCATGCCACAAGCATCTTTTGCGCAATGCATCACTGATTCCCTAAATACATCCCATTCCTCCCCCACTCCCCTTACTTCCATTGTTCTCACCTTTTTCCATTCTGTACTCAGTCTCTCCTGGTACGTCCTCACACAAGTCTCCTTCCCAATCTCACTTACTCTCACCACCCTCTTCACCCCAACATTCACTCTTCTTTTCTGAAAACCCAAACAAATCTTCACCTTAGCCTCCACAAGATAATGATCAGACATCCCTCCAGTTGCACCTCTCAGCACATTAACATCCAAAAGTCTCTCTCGCGCGCCTGTCAATTAACACGTAAATATATATATATATGTATATATATATATATATATATAAATATATTTTTTTTTTTTTTTTTTTTTCATACTATTCGCTATTTCCCGCGATAGCGAGGTAGCGTTAAGAACAGAGGACTGGGCCTTTGAGGGAATATCCTCACCTGGACCTCTTCTCTGTTCCTTCTTTTGGAAAAAAAAAAAAAACGAGAGGGGAGGATTTCCAGCCCCCCGCTCCCTTCCCTTTTAGTCGCCTTCTACGACACGCAGGGAATACGTGGGAAGTATTCTTTCTCCCCTATCCCCAGGGAATATATATAAATAAATATATATATATATATATATATATATATATATATATATATATATATATAAATATATATATATATATATATATATATATATATATATATATATATATATATATATATATATATATATATATCACTATAACCCGGTCTCGTGCATCAAAACCACTAACACACTCATTTAGCTGCTCCCAAAACACTTGCCTCTCATGATCTTTCTTCTCATGCCCAGGTGCATATGCACCAATAATCACCCACCTCTCTCCATCAACTTTCAATTTTACCCATATTAATCGAGAATTTACTTTCTTACATTCTATCACATACTCCCACAACTCCTGTTTCAGGAGTATTGCTACTCCTTCCCTTGCTCTTGTCCTCTCACTAACCCCTGACTTCACTCCCCAGACATTCCCAAACCACTCTTCCCCTTTACCCTTGAGCTTCGTTTCACTCAGAGCCAAAACGTCCAGGTTCCTTTCCTCAAACATACTACCTATCTCTCCTTTTTTTACATCTTGGTTACATCCACACACATTTAGACACCCCAGTCTGAGCCTTCGAGGAGGATGAGCACTCCCCGCGTGACTCCTTCTTCTGTTTCCCATTTTAGAAAGTTAAAAATACGAGGGGAGGATTTCTGGCCCCCCGCTCCCGTCCCCTCTAGTCGCCTTCTACGACACGCGAGGAATGCGTGGGAAGTATTCTTTCACCCCTATCCCCAGGGATAATATATATATATACATATATATACATACACATACATACGCACATATACACACACACATATACATATATATACATATGAAAAATGTAAGAAACAATTTAGAAAACTGAAACTTCTAGCTTGAAATGAAATGAAAAAATGAATGTCACAGAATGGTTCAACCTCTGGCTATGGAAAAGGGAAATGTATAATTTATTTACACAAACGTCAATAGCAGTTCTCATCAATTTAACCACTGTATCAATAAGCTTCAATGTCTAAGCTACATTTTTTCCAATTTCACTATTTTCCTGTCAAAGCACCATGTATGAAAACCATCACTCCAGTAACACTCCAGTAAATGCCGACACCACATACTGCACATCAATCTTTTTTTAAACTTCTAGGTCCATGGCAAGAGTTAAACATACGCACACGAAACATGCAAACAAACACCCAACACACATAGGTAATTACACAGGCTTGCACAAACATACATATCTATTTATATATATACACATATAACTATCGGGGTAGCAGCTTTTATCATCTGTTGCCTAATAACACACCTACAGAGTTACACTTTATTAGGTAAAAAGCTGCTATAACTCATACAGTTCCTCATGTTCACGCAATAGTCTTTTGAGAGACATTGTGATGGTGCGACCTTGGGTGACAACTGGGTGAGGAGCAGCTGTAGGATCATGCCATCCATTCTGATAAATGTTTTCGCATACTTTAGAATGGTAAGACCGCCTGCCATTGCTACAGCCAGAGTCTAACATATGTGAAGAAACCCTTGAGGTTAATCTTGATGGAGAGAGATGGGAGATTATTGGTGCATATGCACCTGGGCATGAGAAGAAAGATCATGAGAGGCAAGTGCTTTGGGAGCAGCTGAATGAGTGTCTTAGTGATTTTGATGCACGAGACCGGGTTATAGTGATGGGTGATTTGAATGCAAAGGTGAGTAATGTGGCAGTTGAGGGAATAATTGGTATACATGGGGTGTTCAGTGTTGTAAATGGAAATGGTGAAGAGCTTGTAGATCTATGTGCTGAAAAAGGACTGGTGATTGGGAATACCTGGTTTAAAAAGCGAGATATACATAAGTATACGTATGTAAGTAGGAGAGATGGCCAGAGAGCATTGTTGGATTACTTGTTAATTGACAGGCGCGCAAAAGAGAGACTTTTGGATGTTAATGTGCTGAGAGGTGCAACTGGAGGGATGTCTGATCATTATCTTGTGAGGCTAAGGTGAAGATTTGTATGGGTTTTCAGAAAAGAAGAGTGAATGTTGGGGTGAAGAGGGTGGTGAGAGTAAGTGAGATTGGGAAGGAGACTTGTGTGAGGAAGTACCAGGAGAGACTGAGTACAGAATGGAAAAAGGTGAGAACAATGGAAGTAAGGGGAGTGGGGGAGGAATGGGATGCATTTAGGGAATCAGTGATGCATTGCGCAAAAGATGCTTGTGGCATGAGAAGAGTGGGAGGTGGGTTGATTAGAAAGGGTAGTGAGTGGTGGGATGAAGAAGTAAGATTATTAGTGAAAGAGAAGAGAGAGGCATTTCGACGATTTTTGCAGGGAAAAAATGCAATTGAGTGGGAGATGTATAAAAGAAAGAGACAGGAGGTCAAGAGAAAGGTGCAAGAGGTGAAGAAGAGGGCAAATGAGAGTTGGGGTGAGAGAGTATCATTAAATTTTAGGGAGAATAAAAAGACGTTCTGGAAGGAGGTAAATAAAGTGCGTAAGGCAAGGGAGCAAATGGGAACTTCAGTGAAGGGCGCAAATGGGGAGATGATAACAAGTAGTGGTGATGTGAGAAGGAGATGGAGTGAGTATTTTGAAGGTTTGTTGAATGTGTTTGATGATAGAGTGGCAGATATAGGGTGTTTTGTCGAGGTGGTGTGCAAAGTGAGAGGGTTAGGGAAAATGATTTGGTAAACAGAGAAGAGGTAGTAAAAGCTTTGCGGAAGATGAAAGCCGGCAAGGAAACAGGTTTGGATGGTATTGCAGTGGAATTTATTAAAAAATGGGGTGACTGTATTATTGACTGGTTGGTAAGGTTATTTAATGTATGTATGACTCATGGTGAGGTGCCTGAGGATTGGCGGAATGCGTGCATAGTGCCATTGTACAAAGGCAAAGGGGATAAGAATGAGTGCTCAAATTACAGAGGTATAAGTTTGTTGAGTATTCCTGGTAAATTATATGGGAGGGTATTGATTGAGAGGGTGAAGGCATGTACAGAGCATCAGATTGGGGAAGAGCAGTGTGGTTTCAGAAGTGGTAGAGGATGTGTGGATCAGGTGTTTGCTTTGAAGAATGTATGTGAGAAATACTTAGAAAAGCAAATGGATTTGTATGTAGCATTTATGGATCTGGAGAAGGCATATGATAGAGTTGATAGAGATGCTCTGTGGAAGGTATTAAGAATATATGGTGTGGGAGGCAAGTTGTTAGAAGCAGTGAAAAGCTTTTATCGAGGATGTAAGGCATGTGTACGTGTAGGAAGAGAGGAAAGTGATTGGTTCTCAGTGAATGTAGGTTTGCGGCAGGGGTGTGTGATGTCTCCATGGTTGTTTAATTTGTTTATGGATGGGGTTGTTAGGGAGGTGGATGCAAGAGTTTTGGAAAGAGGGGCAAGTATGAAGTCTGTTGGGGATGAGAGAGCTTGGGAAGTGAGTCAGTTGTTGTTCGCTGATGATACAGCGCTGGTGGCTGATTCATGTGAGAAACTGCAGAAGCTGGTGACTGAGTTTGGTAAAGTGTGTGAAAGAAGAGTGTTTAGAGTAAATGTGAATAAGAGCAAGGTTATTAGGTACAGTAGGGTTGAGGGTCAAGTCAATTGGGAGGTAAGTTTGAATGGAGCAAAACTGGAGGAAGTGAAGTGTTTTAGATATCTGAGAGTGGATCTGGCAGGGGATGGAACCATGGAAGCGGAAGTGGATCATAGGGTGGGGGAGGGGGCGAAAATTCTGGGAGCCTTGAAGAACGTGTGGAAGTCGAGAACATTATCTCAGAAAGCAAAAATGGGTATGTTTGAAGGAATAGTGGTTCCAACAATGTTGTATGGTTACGAGGCGTGGGCTATGGATAGAGTTGTGCGCAGAAGGGTGGATGTGCTGGAAATGAGATGTTTGAGGACAATGTGTGGTGTGAGGTGGTTTGATCGAGTAAGTAATGTAAGGGTAAGAGAGATGTGTGGAAATAAAAAGAGCATGGTTGAGAGAGCAGAAGAGGGTGTTTTGAAATGGTTTGGGCACATGGAGAGAATGAGTGAGGAAAGATTGACCAAGAGGATATGTGTCGGAGGTGGAGGGAACGAGGAGAAGTGGGAGACCAAATTGGAGGTGGAAAGATGGAGTGAAAAAGATTTTGAGTGATCGGGGCCTGAACATGCAGGAGGGTGAAAGGCGGGCAAGGAATAGAGTGAACTGGATCGATGTGGTATACCGGGGTTGACGTGCTGTCAGTGGATTGAATCAGGCCTTGTGAAGTGTCTGGGGTAAACCATGGAAAGTTGTGTGGGGCCTGGATGTGGAAAGGGAGCTGTGGTTTCGGGCATTATTGCGTGACAGCCGGAGACTGAGTGTGAACGAATGGGGCCTTTGTTGTCTTTTCCTAGTGCTACCTCACACACATGAGGGGGGAGGGGGATGGTATTCCATGTGTGGCGAGGTGGCGATGGGAATGAATAGGGGCAGGCAGTGTGAATTGTGTGCATGGGTATATATGCATGTGTCTGTGTGTGTATATATATGTGTACATTGAGATGTATAGGTATGTTTATTTGCGTGTGTGGGCGTTTGTGTGTGTACATTGTGTATGGGGGTGGGTTGTGCCATTTCTTTCGTCTGTTTCCTTGCGCTTCCTCGCAAACGCGGGAGACAGCGACAAAGCAAAATAAATAAATAAATAAATATATATATATATATATATATATATATATATATATATATATAAGTTGCTAGAAACAGTGAAAAGTTTTTATCAAGGACGTATGGCATGTGTACAAGAAGGAAGAGAGGAAAGTGATTGGTTCCCAGTGAATGTCCATTTGTGGCAGGGGTGCGTGATGTCTCCATGGTTGTTTAATTTGTTTATAGATCGGGTTGTTAGGCAGGTGAATGCAAGAGTTTTGGAGAGAGGGGCAAGTATGCAGTTCTTTGTAGATTAGAGGGCTTGGGAAGTGCGCCAGTTACTGTTCGCTGATGATAGAGCACTGGTGGCTGATTCAGGTGAGAAACTGCCGAAGTTGGTAACTGAGTTTGGTAAAGTTTGTGAAAGAAGAAAGCTGAGAGCATATGTGAATGACAGCAAGGTTATTAGGTTCAGGTGGGTTTAGGGATGACAAGTTAATTGGGCAGTAGCTTTGAATGGAGAAAAACTGGAGGAAGTGAACTGTTTTAGATATCTAGGAGTGGCTTTAGCAGCAGATGGAACCATAGAAGAGGAAGTGAGTCACAGGGTGGGGGAGGGGGTGAAGGTTCTGGGAAGGTTGAAGAATGTGTGAAAGGCGAGAACATTATCTCGGAGAGCAAAAATGGGAATGTTTGAAAATATTGGTTCCAACAATGTTCTATGGTTGTGAGGCATGGGCAATGTTGTTCGAAGGAGGGTGGATGTGTTGGAAATGAAATGCTTGAGGACAATATGTGGTGTGAGGTGGATTGATCGAGTAAGTTATGAAAGAGTGAACATATGTGTGGTAATACAAAGATAGCAGTTGAGAGAGCAGAAGAGGGTGTACTGAAATGATTTAATCACATGGAGAGAATGAGCGAGGAAAGATTGACAGAGGATATATGTGTCAGAAGTGGAAGGAACAAGGAGAGGTGAGAGACCAAATTGGAGGTGAAACGATGGAGTGAAAACGATTTTGAGCGATCAGGGCCTGAACATGCAGGAAGGTGAAAGGCGTGCAAGGAATAAGAGTGAGTTGGAACGATGTGGTATACCGGGGTCGACGTGCTGTCAATGGATTGAACCAGGGCAATAAACAGAGAGCGGTTGAGAGAGTAGAAGAGGGTGTATTGAAATGGTTTGGTCACATGGAGAGAATGAGTGAGGAAAGACTGACAAAGAGGATATATGTGGCAGAGGTGGAGGGAACGAGGAGAAGTGGGAGACCAAATTGGAGGTGGAAGGATGGAGTGAAAAAGATTTTGAGCAATCGAGGCCTGAACATGCAGGAGGGTGAAAGGCATGCAAGGAAAACAGTAAATTGGAACGATGTGGTATACCGGGGCCGACGTGCTGTCAATGGATTGAACCAGGGCATGTGAAGCATCTGGGGTAAACCATGGAACGTTTTGTGGGGCCTGGATGTGGAAAGAGAGCTGTGGTTTCGGTGTATTATACATGACACCTAGAGACTGAGTGTGAACAAATGTGGCTTTTGTTGTCTTTTCCTAGCGCTACCTCGTGCACATGCGGGGGCAGGGGATTGTCATTTCATGTGTGGCGGGGTGGCGACGGGAATGAATAAGGGCAGACTATGAATTATGTACATGTGTATATATGTATATGTCTGTGTGTGTATATATATATGTATACGCTGAGATGTATAGGTATGTATATGTGAGTGTATGTGTGGACGTGTACGTACATACATGTGTATGTAGGTGGGTTGGGCCATTCTTTCATCTGTTTCCTTGCCCTACATCGCTAACGCGGGAGACAGCGACAAAGTATAATAAATAAGATAAATATATCACTGAAGCTGACCTAACACTTTACAGCTCAAAATTTTAATTTCAGGTTGAGACCTATACATGCTGTTTATGTTATTCCAACAAACACCACCTAAATCACAAAATCTAATCAATACAAAAGGATGCTTATGATCACGGAAGCCCTCTTGATACTAAAATTTTCACCTGCTCTTAACAAGCAAGTAAAGACACTCTCAGCCTTTACAGACAGCCAACAGCCTCCAGTTAATGGCAGACAGAGAACTCGTAACATAATTTGTAGCCAACAGAAAGACGCTATATCTCACACTTGCTACATTAGTATCTGTTTTGTGCAACAAAAGACTCAACCTTCCTGTCCCTCATGATCCAGTCACAATCATGACTACACCACCAGACCTAGTAGAGGAGGAGAAACTTACATCTTTTATTACATGAAGATGGGAAAAAGTTGCCAAATCATTGAAATACATTTGAAATCTGTTCATTGTTGTGAATTCTTGAAATGCAATGAAAATGATAGAACTCTTTACATTCACTTGGAAGAGATTAAAGTAAAAACAAGAAGTAGTAAGCAAGTAACTAGGTAGGTTTAGTTGAGTATGGAGGGGTAAGTGCTTGGCATTGGTGAAAACTGCTAGGCATGTTAGGTAGTGCTGAGCATGGGTGGGCAGTGCTCAGAGTGGGTAAGTAGTATCTTGTTTGGGTGGTGTAGTGTCTTTGTGTGGGTGGGTAGTGTTGGGCATGGGTGAACAGTGCTGGAAGTGGGAGTGTAGTGCTGGTTGCAGGTAGTTAGCACTAGGCATTTTAGGGTAGTGCTGGGAGTAGGTGAGTAGTGCTAGGCATTGGTGGGTAGTGCTGCGCATGGGTAATGCTGGGCCTGGGTAGGGAGTTATGGGTATCGATAGGTAGCATTTTGTGTGGATGAGCAGTGCTGGGTGTGTGTGTGTGTGTGTGTGTGTGTGTGTGTGTGTGTGTGTGTGTGTGTGTTTAGCACTGGGGATGGATGGGTAGTGGCATCTGTGGATGGGTTATGCAGGGTATGAGTGGGCAGTGGTGGGCAAGGATGGATTATGCTGGCCACAGGTGGGTAGTGGTTAGTGTGGGTGGGTTATGCAGGGCATTGATGGGTAGTGGTGGGTTATGCTGGGCATTGATGGGTAGTGGTGGGTGTGGATGGATTATGCTGGGCGTAGGTGGGTAGTGGTGAGCGTGGATGGGTTATGCAGGACATGGTTGGGTCCTGGTGGGTGTGGATGGGTTATGTTGTGCGTAGGCGGGTAGTGGTGAGCGTGGATGGGTTATGCTGGGCATGGGTGGGTAGTTGTGGGTGTTGATGTGTTATGCCGGGCATGGGCAGGTAGGGGTGGGTGTGGATGGGTTATGCTGGGCATGGTTGGGTAGTGATGGGTGTGGATGGGCTATGCTGGGTGTAGGTGGGTAATGGTGGGTATGGATTGGTTATGCTGGGCGTAGGTGGGTAGTGGTTGGTATGGATGGGCTATGCTGGGGTAGATGGGTAATGGTGGATGTGGATGGGTTACGGTGGGCGTAGGAGGGTCGTGGTGAGCATGGATGGGTTATGCTGTGCCTAGGTGGGTATTGGTGGGTAAGGATGGGTTATGCTGTGTGTAAGTGGGTATTGCTGGATGTGGATGGATTATGCTGTGCGTAGGTGGGCACTGGTAGGTGTGGATGGGTTATGTTGCGCGTAGGTGAGTAGTGGTGAGCGTGGATGGGTTATGCTGTGCCTAGGTGGGTATAGGTGGGTGTGGATGGGTTATGCTGTGTGTAAGTGGGTATTGCTGGGTGTAGATGGGTTATACTGTGCGTAGGTGGGTACTGGTAGGTGTGGATGGGTTATGCTGTGCATAGGTGAGTAGTGGTGAGCTTGGATGGGTTATGCTGTGCGTAGGTGGGTATAGGTGGGTGTGGATGGGTTATGCTGTGCGTAGGTGGGTATAGGTGGGTGTGGATGGGTTATGCTGTGCGTAGGTGGGTATTGGTGGATGTGGATGGGTCATGCTGTACGCAGGTGGGCAGAGGTGGGTGTGGATGGGTTATGTCCGGGGTGGCTGAGTAATGGTAGGCATATGTGTGTAGCTTGGCATGGGTGGGTAGTCCTGGGGGTGGATGGGTAGGATGTGCTGGGCATGGGTAAGTGGTACTGAGCATGGATGAGTAGTGCTGGGCGTGCGCGGGTCGTACGGGCGTTGGTGGGTAGCGTCGGGAGCGGATTGGTAGTGTTGAGCGAGGGTGAGCAGTGCTGGGTATGGGTAGGTAGCGCTGGGAGTGAAAGTGTAGGACTGGGCATGGGTGGGTAGTGCTGGGCATGGGTGGGTAGTCCTGAGTATGAGTGGGCGGTGCTGAGAGAAGGTGGGTAGTGCTGAACATGGGTGGGCAGTGCTGGGAGAAGGTGGGTAGCGTTGGGCATGGGTGGGTAACACTGAGTATGGGTGGGTAATGCTGGGCTAGGGTGAGTAAGGCTGGGTTAGGGTGGGTAGTGCTGGGCTAGGGTGGGTAGTGCTGGGCTAGGGTGGGTAATGCTGGGCTAGGGTGGGTAGTGCTAGGCTAGGGCGAGTAGTACTGGGCTAGGGTGGGTAAGGTTGGGCTAGCGTGGGTAGTGCTGGCTAGGGTGGGTAATGCTGGACTAAGGTGGGTAATACTGGGCTAGGGTGGGTAGTGCTAGGCTACGGTGGGCTAGGGTGGGTAGTGCTAGGCTAGGGTGGGTAATGCTGGGCTAGAGCGGGTAGTGCTGAGCTAGGGTGGGTAAGGCTGGGCTAGCGTGGGTAGTGCTGGCTAGGGTGGGCAATGCTAGGCTAGGAATGGTAGTACTGGGCCAGGGTGGGTAATACTGGTCTAAGGTGGATAGTACTTTGCTAGGGGTGGGTAGTACAGGCTAGAGCGGGTAGTACGGGCTAGAGCGGGTAGTACGGGCTAGAGCGGGTAGTACGGGCTAGGGTGGGTAGTGGCTCACGGAGGCCAAGGCAGCATTGCTAACGTCGATGCTCATCAATTACGCGGGGCCTGAGAAAGTTAAGGCCACCGAGGATAATGGTTAGGAAACTGTTCGTTGATTTTTAACCCTCGTGTGATAGTGTCCCACTGTATGGCTGAGACTACACACACTCCCCTCGTGATAGTGTCCCATCGTATGGTGAGACTGTACATGTTACCTCGTGATAGTGTCCCGTGGTATGGTGAGACTGTACATGTTACCTCGTGATAGTGTCCCGTGGTATGGTGAGACTGTACATGTTCCCCTCATGATAGTGTCCCATCGTATGGTGAGACTGTACATGTTCCCTCGTGATAGTGTCTCATCGTATGGTGAGACTGTACATGTTCCCTCGTGATAGTGTCCCATCGTATGGTGAGACTGTACATGTTCCCTCGTGATAGTGTCCCATCGTATGGTGAGACTGTACATGTTCCCTCGTGATAGTGTCTCATCGTATGGTGAGACTGCACATGTTCCCTCGTGATAGTGACAGTATCAGTTCGGGACATACAGCACTGCCTGGGGAACGCAGTTAACAAAGCTAAAGTGAAAACTTTAAATGTAAATATTTTACATTATTTAACAGCACCGCTGGTTGGATCATCACACGTATGAGTACATTCTGCCGTCAGAAAAGCTTTTGATGAAGCTTTATAGATCAATCAGGCTAGAAGGACGTCATAAATACGTCAGTGAGGTCGAACTGTTGCAATCATTCAAGTCACTTAAGTGACTTTCTTGGGCCATCAAAAGAGTTGTTGATATCATGAGAGACAATTTCAAAGAGCACCTGGTGAGATGTGCAAATCATCCATAGTTAACTATGATCGTCCAGCGGCAACTGGACACATCAACATGATGTGTACAGGGGTTGCCAGACTATCAAGACAGACATCATATTCTCAAGACAGTTAAGTGAGGTCGTCAAGTCGTCGTCAGATAATTCTTTAGTTGACCGATGGACTGACTGACTGTGAGGCAGTCAGCAGCCATCCATGAAACTACCAAATGGCCGCCAGGAAAGGATAATCATTAAGGACTATCAGAGACAGTCATTAAGACCGTCACAAAAGACCTTTCTCAAACTCTATTATATATCCTACAAAAATAAGGTGTGACGTCAGGTATACAAGACTTTATCGTTCAAGGAGTTTTAGGTTCAGCTGTCACTGTGGTCCCGCTGACATCGTGAAGGATTTAAGTGTCAGGATGTTCAAAGGACGCGGATGACGATGGGTAACCAAACCTAAGGATGCCTGACAGCTGTTAGTGAAGATATTACCGAACTATACATACTGATACGAACTTAGTAAGATCACTGACAGAGCCATCGGCGAGGACGTCAAGAACCTAGAAAATGTTATAAGTGAAGACGTCACTTAACATCGAGAACATGTAGTGGCTGCCACTGACACAGTAAACAAGACATCAGTGACTTGGTTATCAGACAATCGGTTTGTACAGCTATCAATATGCCTAGTCAGAACAAAGGAGCTGTCTGTGACCGTTTCTTAAGGCTGCGATTCTTTTCCATGAAAATCATAAAAAAAACGTAGTTAATAACCTCCCAAACAACAAGACGTAAAACTTACAACAAGACAAATTCTAAACTTCCAGGGACTCTTTCCAAGATATCACTGTACCTCACGAGACGGGTAACAAACCATCATGGAGTCTGAAACAGCTGAGGACGCCAGAGAGACACTGGTGAGAATATACTGTGACTTCTTGGCGGTGCCATCATGGTATACAGGAGACACTGGTGAGGTTATCAGAGAGACGTCAAGAGGACCAACACAGCTGTAGAGGCGGCCAGCATAGCGGTCAGAGGATGAGCCGTGTTAGGCTTAAGGCGACGATGGTAAACCAGACAAAAAGATGTGCAAGGTCATCAAAGCCTCTGAGATCGTTCAGTATGGGCATCAATAATCATTATTGTGTCCAGAAAGTGCAGGCATGGTCAAAGTCACAGAGGTGGGTGGCCTCCAGAAAGCTGTGGATCATGCTGGCGCACAGCTCTTAGTGTAGTTACACACGTTGGATATAATGGTTACGAAGCTGTCGGAGAGGCTTTCATATCACAGCCATGAGCGATATCAGACAGTTGGTGGAAAGATCGTTTCAAAGACGCTGGAGAAGCCATTAAAGACACGATGATGAGGCCGTAAGAGCTGTTGCTGAGAGCAAAAAATGAAAAAAAAAGTGTCCATTAGAGAATCGTCTACGAGGCCATCAAACAGCAGCCGGAAGGGCCGATCGAGACTCGTGGGAGAGGCCATTAAAAAGTCGTTCTGGACGCTACCAGAAGCAGCCAGACAGGGTGTGGGCATGAATGGCTGTGAGATACTTGCTGCACATCCAAACCAACTTGGGCAAATGCACGTCATAGCATCGAAGTTGGATGTTGGACACTTGAGATGGTGAAAATATAACGAGAAAAAGAAAAGGGTTTTAAAGATTTTTTTTTAATGAGCTTAAGAATAATAAGGAACCACATTTTCAAAGATGAAGTAGAAGAGGAGGTAACATCTAAAGGCTGGAACGGAAGAGCAAGAGGACGGAAGGGAAGGAAGGGAGAGAGAAGGGGCCAGAGTCACTGGGGGAAGTGGAAGGGCGGGGTATTGCAGAGTTAAAGTGGATGGCGTGCTCGCTACGCTACCCTACCACACACACACACAAACACACACACCACCTCCTAAAGCACCGCTGTTTTGTTGCGTTCACACACGTACCCAACTCACACACTGTATTCTCTTAAGTAAATAAGATCAGTGTAACATTTAAAAAATCAGATCCTGGCTGTTGGAGGTTTGTACGTCCATATGCACTGTATTCGTGAGTGTGCATATATATATATATATATATATATATATATATATATATATATATATATATATATATATATATATCTTTTTTTTTTTTTTTTTTTTTTGCTTTGTCGCTGTCTCCCGCGTTTGCGAGGTAGCGCAAGGAAACAGACGAAAGAAATGGCCCAACCCACCCCCAAACACATGCCTTGATTCAATCCACTGACAGCACGTCAACCCCGGTATACCACATCGCTCCAATTCACTCTATTCTTTGCCCTCCTTTCACCCTCCTGCATGTTCAGGCCCCGATCACACAAAATCTTTTTCACTCCATCTTTCCACCTCCAATTTGGTCTCCCTCTTCTCCTCGTTCCCTCCACCTCTGACACATATATCCTCTTGGTCAATCTTTCCTCACTCATTCTCTCCATGTGACCAAACCATTTCAAAACACCCTCTTCTGCTCTCTCAACCACGCTCTTTTTATTTCCACACATCTCTCTTACCCTTACGTTACTTACTCGATCAAACCACCTCACACCACACATTGTCCTCAAACATCTCATTTCCAGCACATCCATCCTCCTGCGCACAACTCTATCCATAGTCCACGCCTCGCAACCATACAACATTGTTGGTACCACTATTCCTTCAAACATACCCATTTTTGCTTTCCGAGATAATGTTCTCGACTTCCACACATTCTTCAAGGCTCCCAGAATTTTCGCCCCTCCCCCACCCTATGATCCACTTCCGCTTCCATGGTTCCATCCGCTGCCAGATCCACTCCCAGATATCTAAAACACTTCACTTCCTACAGTTTTTCTCCATTCAAACTCACCTCCCAATTGAATTGACCCTCAACCCTACTGTACCTAATAACCTTGCTCTTATTCACATTTACTCTTAACTTTCTTCTTTCACACACTTTACCAAACTCAGGGGATTACGAATACTTCCCACGCATTCCTCCCGTGTCGTAGAAGGCGACTAAAGGGGACGGGAGCGGGGGGCCAGAAATCCTCCCCTCCTTGTATTTTAACTTTCTAAAAGGGGAAACAGAAGAAGGAGTCACGCGAGGAGTGCTCATCCTCCTCGAAGGCTCAGATTGGGGTGTCTAAATGTGTGTGGATGTAACCAAGATGAGAAAAAAGGAGAGATAGGTAGTATGTTTGAGGAAAGGAACCTGGATGTTTTGGCTCAGAGTGAAACGAAGCTAAAGGGTAAAGGGGAAGAGTGGTTTGGGAATGTCTTGGGAGTAAAGTCAGGGGTTAGTGAGAGGACAAGAGCAAGGGAAGGAGTAGCACTACTCATGAATCAGGAGTTGTGGGAGTATGTGATAGAATGTAAGAAAGTAAATTCTCGATTGATATGGGTAAAACTGAAAGTTGATGGAGAGAGATGGGTGATTAATGGTGCATATGCACCTGGGCATGAGAAGAAAGATCATGAGAGGCAAGTGTTTTGGGAGCAGCTGAATGAGTGTGTTAGTGGTTTTGATGCACGAGACCGGGTTATAGTGATGGGTGATTTAAATGCAAAGGTGAGTAATGTGGCAGTTGAGGGAATAATTGGTATACATGGGGTGTTCAGTGTTGTAAATGAAAATGGTGAAGAGCTTGTAGATTTATGTGCTGAAAAAGGACTGGTGATTGGGAATACCTGGTTTAAAAAGCGAGATATAAATAAGTATACGTATGTAAGTAGGAGAGATGGCCAAAGAGCGTTATTGGATTACGTGTTAATTGATAGACGCACGAAAGAGAGACTTTTGGATGTTAATGTGCTGAGAGGTGCAACTAGAGGGATGTCTGATCATTATCTCGTGGAAGCAAAGGTGAAGATTTGTGGGGGTTTTCAGAAAACAAGAGAGAATGTTGGGGTGAAGAGAGTGGTGAGAGTAAGTGAGCTTGGGAAGGAGACTTGTATGAGGAAGTACCAGGAGAGACTGAGTACAGAATGGAAAAAGGTGAGAACAAAGGAGGTAAGGGGAGTGGGGGAGGGATAGGATGTATTGAGGGAAGCAGTGATGGATTGCGCAAAAGATGCTTGTGGCATGAGAAGCGTGGGAGGTGGGTTGATTAGAAAAGGTAGTGAGTGGTGGAATGAAGAAGTAAGATTATTAGTGAAAGAGAAGAGAGAGGCATTTGAACGATTTTTGCAGGGAAAAAATGCAAATGAGTGGGAGAGGTATAAAAGAAAGAGGCAGGAGGTCAAGAGAAAGGTGCAAGAGGTGAAGAAGAGGGCAAATGAGAGTTGGGGTGAGAGAGTATCATTAAATTTCAGGGAGAATAAAAAGATGTTTTGGAAGGAGGTAAATAAAGTACGTAAGACAAGGGAGCAAATGGGAACTTCAGTAAAGGGGGCAAATGGGGAGGTGATAACAAGTAGTGGTGATGTGAGAAGGAGATGGAGTGAGTATTTTGAAGGTTTGTTGAATGTGTTTGATGATAGAGTGGCAGATGTGGGGTGTCTTGGTCAAGGTGGTGTGCCAAGTGAGAGGGTTAGGGAAAATGATTTGGTAAATAGAGAAGTGGTAGTAAAAGCTTTACGGAAGATGAAAGCCGGCAAAGCAGCAGGTTTGGATGGCATTGCAGTGGAATTTATTATAAAAGGGGTTGACTGTATTGTTGACTGGTTGGTAAGGTTATTTAATGTATGTATGATTCATGGTGAGGTGCCTGAGGATTGGCGGAATGTTTGCATAGTGCCACTGTACAAAGGCAAAGGGGATAAGAGTGAGTGCTCAAATTACAGAGGTATAAGTTTGTTGAGTATTCCTGGTAAATTATATGGGAGGGTATTGATTGAGAGGGTGAAGGCATGTACAGAGCGTCAGATTGGGGAAGAACAGTGTGGTTTCAGAAGTGGTAGAGGATGTGTGGATCAGGTGTTTGCTTTGAAGAATGTATGCGAGAAATACTTAGAAAAACAAATGGATTTGTATGTAGCATTTATGGATCTGGAGAAGGCATGTGATAGAGTTGATAGAGATGATCTGTGGAAGGTATTAAGAATATATGGTGTGGGAGGCAAGTTGTTAGAAGCAGTGAAAAGTTTTTATCGAGGATGTAAGGCATGTGTTCGTGTAGGAAGAGAGGAAAGTGATTGGTTCTCAGTGAATGTAGGTTTGCGGCAGGGGTGTGTGATGTCTCCATGATTGTTTAATTTTGTTTATGGATGGGGTTGTTAGGGAGGTGAATGCAAGAGTTTTGGAAAGAGGGGCAAGTATGCAGTCTGTTGTGGATGAGAGAGCTTGGGAAGTGAGTCAGTTGTTGTTCGCTGATGATACAGCGCTGGTGGCTGATTCATGTAAGAAACTGCAGAAGCTGGTGACTGAGTTTGGTAAAGTGTGTGAAAGAAGAAAGTTAAGAGTAAATGTGAATAAGAGCAAGGTTATTAGGTACAGTAGGGTTGATGGTCAAGTAAATTGGGAGGTAAGTTTGAATGGAGAAAAGCTGGAGGAAATGAAGTGTTTTAGATATCTGGGAGTGGATCTGGCAGCGGATGGAACCATGGAAGCGGAAGTGAATCATAGGGTGGGGGAGGGGGCAAAAATTCTGGGAGCCTTGAAGAATGTTTGGAAGTCGAGAACATTATCTCAGAAAGCAAAAATGGGTATGTTTGAAGGAATAGTGGTTCCAACAATGTTGTATGGTTGCGAGGCGTGGGCTATGGATAGAGTTGTGCGCAGGAGGGTGGATGTGCTGGAAATGAGAAGATAGAGGACAATATGTGGTGTGATCGAGTAAGTAATGTAAGGGTGAGAGAGATGTGTGGAAATAGAAAGAGTGTGGTTGAGAGAGCAGAAGAGGGTGTTTTGAAATGGTTTGGTCACATGGAGAGAATGAGTGGGGAAAGATTGACCAAGAGGATATATGTGTCAGAGGTGGAGGGAACGAGGAGAAGAGGGAGACCAAATTGGAGGTGGAAAGATGGAGTGAAAAAGATTTTGAGTGATCGGGGCCTGAACATGCAGGAGGGTGAAAGGCGTGCAAGGAATAGAGTGAATTGGAACGATTTGGTATACCGGGGTCGACGTGCTGTCAATGGATTGAACCAGGGCATGTGAAGCGTCTGGGGTAAACCATGCAAAGTGTGTGGGGCCTGGATGTGGAAAGGGAGCTGTGGTTTCGGTGCATTATTACATGACAGCTAGAGACTGAGTGTGAACGAATGGGGCCTTTGGTGTTTTTCCTAGCGCTACCTCGCACACATGAGGGGGGAGGGGGTTGTTATTCCATGTGTGGCGAGGTGGCGATGGGAACAAATAAAGGCAGACAGTATGAATTATGTACATGTGTATATATGTATGTGTCTGTGTGTGTATATATATGTGTACATTGAGATGTATAGGTATGTATATTGTGCATGGGTGGATATGTATGTATATACATGTGTATGTGGGCGGGTTGGGCCATTCTTTCGTCTGTTTCCTTGCGCTACCTCGCTAACGCGGGAGACAGCGACAAAGCAAAATAAATAAATTTATATATATATATATATATATATATATATATATATATATATATATATATATATATATATATATATACATGTTATACATGGCTCTTTCTACCGTGTCTGTTATACATGGCTCTTTCTACTGTGTCTGTTATACCTGTTATACATGGCTCTTTCTACCGTGTCTGTTATACATGGCTCTTTCTACTGTGTCTGTTATACCTGTTATACATGGCTCTTTCTACCTAGTCTGTTATACATGGCTCTTTCTACCGTGTCTGTTATACATGGCTCTTTCTACTGTGTCTGTTATACCTGTTATACATGGCTCTTTCTACCGTGTCTGTTATACATGGCTCTTTCTACTGTGTCTGTTATACCTGTTATACATGGCTCTTTCTACCTAGTCTGTTATACATGGCTCTTTCTACCGTGTCTGTTATACATGGCTCTTTCTACTGTGTCTGTTATACCTGTTATACATGGCTCTTTCTACCGTGTCTGTTATACATGGCTCTTTCTAACGTGTCTGCTATACATGGCTCTTTCTACCGTGTCTGTTATACATGGCTCTTTCTACTGTGTCTGTTATACATAGCTCTTTCTACTGTGTCTGTTATACATGGCTCTTTCTACTGTGTCTGTTATACATGGCTCTTTCTACCGTGTCTGTTATACATAGCTCTTTCTACTGTGTCTGTTATACATGGCTCTTTCTACCGTATCTGTTATACATGGCTCTTTCTACCGTGTCTGTTATACATGGCTCTTTCTACCGTATCTGTTATACATGGCTCTTTCTACCGTATCTGTTATACATGGCTCTTTCTACCGTATCTGTTATACATGGCTCTTTCTACCGTATCTGATATACATGGCTCTTTCTACCGTGTCTGTTATACATGGCTCTTTCTACCGTGTCATTTATACATGGCTCTTTCTACCGTATCTGTTATACATGGCTCTTTCTACTGTGTCTGTTATACATGGCTCTTTCTACCGTGTCTGTTATACATGGCTCTTTCTACCGTGTCATTTATACATGGCTCTTTCTACCGTATCTGTTATACATGGCTCTTTCTACTGTGTCTGTTATACATGGCTCTTTCTACCGTGTCTGTTATACATGGCTCTTTCTACTGTGTCTGTTATACATGGCTCTTTCTACCGTGTCTGTTATACATGGCTCTTTCTACTGTGTCTGTTATACCTGTTATACATGGCTCTTTCTACCGTGTCTGTTATACATGGCTCTTTCTACCGTGTCTGTTATACATGGCTCTTTCTACCGTGTCTGTTATACATGGCTCTTTCTACTGTGTCTGTTATACATGGCTCTTTCTACCGTGTCTGTTATACATGGCTCTTTCTACCGTGTCTGTTATACATGGCTCTTTCTACCGTGTCTGTTATACATGGCTCTTTCTACTGTGTCTGTTATACCTGTTATACATGGCTCTTTCTACTGTGTCTGTTATACATGGCTCTTTCTACCGTGTCTGTTATACATGGCTCTTTCTACCGTGTCTGTTATACATGGCTCTTTCTACTGTGTCTGTTTTACATGGCTCTTTCTACTGTGTCTGTTATACCTGTTATACATGGCTCTTTCTACTGTGTCTGTTATACATGGCTCTTTCTACTGTGTCTGTTATACATGGCTCTTTCTACCATGTCTGTTATACATGGCTCTTTCTACTGTGTCTGTTATACATGGCTCTTTCTACCGTGTCTGTTATACATGGCTCTTTCTACTGTGTCTGTTATACATGGCTCTTTCTACTGTGTCTGTTATACATGGCTCTTTCTACTGTGTCTGTTCTACAAAGTTATAACACAGCACAAGCAGGGGAGGGTTCTTTGACGATACTGTAGTACTAACAAGACAGCGTCGCCAAAGATGACTTTTCACTCGGGGTGTAACCTGTATATATATATATATATATATATATATATATATATATATATATATATATATATATATATATATATATATATATATATTGGGGAAGAGCAGTGTGGTTTCAGAAGTGGTAGAGGATGTGTGGATCAGGTGTTTGCTTTGAAGAATGTATGTGAGAAATACTTAGAAAAGCAAATGGATTTGTATGTAGCATTTATGGATCTGGAGAAGGCATATGATAGAGTTGATAGAGATGCTCTGTGGAAGGTATTAAGAATATATGGTGTGGGAGGAAAGTTGTTAGAAGCAGTGAAAAGTTTTTATCGAGGATGTAAGGCATGTGTACGTGTAGGAAGAGAGGAAAGTGATTGGTTCTCAGTGAATGTAGGTTTGCGGCAGGGGTGTGTGATGTCTCCATGGTTGTTTAATTTGTTTATGGATGGGGTTGTTAGGGAGGTAAATGCAAGAGTTTTGGAAAGAGGGGCAAGTATGAAGTCTGTTGGGGATGAGAGAGCTTGGGAAGTGAGTCAGTTGTTGTTCGCTGATGATACAGCGCTGGTGGCTGATTCATGTGAGAAACTGCAGAAGCTGGTGACTGAGTTTGGTAAAGTGTGTGGAAGAAGAAAGTTAAGAGTAAATGTGAATAAGAGCAAGGTTATTAGGTACAGTAGGGTTGAGGGTCAAGTCAATTGGGAGGTGAGTTTGAATGGAGAAAAACTGGAGGAAGTGAAGTGTTTTAGATATCTGGGAGTGGATCTGGCAGCGGATGGAACCATGGAAGCGGAAGTGGATCATAGGGTGGGGGAGGGGGCGAAAATTCTGGGGGCCTTGAAGAATGTGTGGAAGTCGAGAACATTATCTCGGAAAGCAAAAATGGGTATGTTTGAAGGAATAGTGGTTCCAACAATGTTGTATGGTTGCGAGGCGTGGGCTATGGATAGAGTTGTGCGCAGGAGGATGGATGTGCTGGAAATGAGATGTTTGAGGACAATGTGTGGTGTGAGGTGGTTTGATCGAGTGAGTAACGTAAGGGTAAGAGAGATGTGTGGAAATAAAAAGAGCGTGGTTGAGAGAGCAGAAGAGGGTGTTTTGAAGTGGTTTGGGCACATGGAGAGGATGAGTGAGGAAAGATTGACCAAGAGGATATATGTGTCGGAGGTGGAGGGAACAAGGAGAAGAGGGAGACCAAATTGGAGGTGGAAAGATGGAGTGAAAAAGATTTTGTGTGATCGGGGCCTGAACATGCAGGAGGGTGAAAGGAGGGCAAGGAATAGAGTGAATTGGAGCGATGTGGTATACCGGGGTTGACGTGCGGTCAGTGGATTGAATCAAGGCATGTGAAGCGTCTGGGGTAAGCTATGGAAAGCTGTGTAGGTATGTATATTTGCGTGTGTGGACGTATGTATATACATGTGTATGGGGGGGGGTTGGGCCATTTCTTTCGTCTGTTTCCTTGCGCTACCTCGCAAACGCGGGAGACAGCGACAAAGTATAATAAAAAAAATATAATATATATATATATATATATATATATATATATATATATATATATATATATATATATATATATATATATATAAAATATAATATATATATATATATATATATATATATATATATATATATATATATATACATATATATATATATATATATATATATATATATATATATATAAAATATATAAAGTGTGTGGGAGAAGAAAGTTAAGAGTAAATGTGAATAAGAGCAAGGTTATTAGGTACAGTAGGGTTGAGGGTCAAGTCAATTGGGAGGTGAGTTTGAATGGAGAAAAACTGGAGGAAGTGAAGTGTTTTAGATATCTGGGAGTGGATCTGTCAGCGGATGGAACCATGGAAGCGGAAGTGGATCATAGGGTGGGGGAGGGGGCGAAAATTTTGGGAGCCTTGAAAAATGTGTGGAAGTCGAGAACATTATCTCGGAAAGCAAAAATGGGTATGTTTGAAGGAATAGTGGTTCCAACAATGCTGTACGGTTGCGAGGCGTGGGCTATGGATAGAGTTGTGCGCAGGAGGATGGATGTGCTGGAAATGAGATGTTTGAGGACAATGTGTGGTGTGAGGTGGTTTGATCGAGTAAGTAACGTAAGGGTAAGAGAGATGTGTGGAAATAAAAAGAGCGTGGTTGAGAGAGCAGAAGAGGGTGTTTTGAAATGGTCTGGGCACATGGAGAGAATGAGTGAGGAAAGATTGACCAAGAGGATATATGTGTCGGAGGTGGAGGGAACGAGGAGAAGAGGGAGACCAAATTGGAGGTGGAAAGATGCAGTGAAAAAGATTTTGTGTGATCGGGGCCTGAACATGCAGGAGGGTGAAAGGAGGGCAAGGAATAGAGTGAATTGGAGCGATGTGGTATACAGGGGTTGACGTGCTGTCAGTGGATTGAATCAAGGCATGTGAAGCGTCTGGGGTAAACCATGGAAAGCTGTGTAGGTATGTATATTTGCGTGTGTGGATGTGTGTATGTACATGTGTATGGGGGGGGGGGGGGTTGGGCCAATTCTTTCGTCTGTTTCCTTGCGCTACCTCGCAAACGCGGGAGACAGCGACAAAGTATAAAAAAAAAAAAAAAAATATATATATATATATATATATATTTTTTTTTTTTTTTTTTTTTTCCAAAAGAAGGAACAGAGAAGAGGGCCAGGTGAGGATATTCCCTCAAAGGCCCAGTCCTCTGTTCTTAACGCTACCTCGCTATCGCGGGAAATGGCGAATAGTATGAAAAAAAAAAAAAAAAAATATATATATATATATATATATATATATATATATATATATCCCCTGGGGATAGGGGAGAAAGAATACTTCCCACGCATTCCCTGCGTGTCGTAGAAGGCGACTAAAAGGGAAGGGAGCGGTGGGCTGGAAATCCTCCCCCCCTCTTTCTTTTCTTTTTTTTTTTAATTTTCCAAAGGAAGGAACAGAGAAGGGGGCTGGATGAGGACGTTTCCTCAGAGGCCCAGTCCTCTGTTCTTAACGCTACCTCGCTGACGCGGGAAATGGCGAATAGTATGAAAGAAAATATATATATATATATATATATATATATATATATATATATATATATATATATATATATATATATATATCTTTTTTATTATTATACTTTGTCGCTGTCTCCCGCGTTTGCAGCATCTAGAAGCCCCAGATTATGGTTGTAGGTATTGCAGAATCTGGACAAGATTTTCAGTTGTCGCACGTTGAACATAAAGGCCATTCTGAGGCCACCAAAGGAAGCTTCTCAAAAAGCTTTAGAAATTACGCTTAGTTCACTGTACGGCCTTGCAGTCTTATATCATAATGAAAGTACCACCAAAACCTGCACTAAAAAGGTCAACAAAAGCCACCTTTTAAATTGATTTAAAATCTTTTCTATAAGTCATCTTTCCGTGCAACGATGGAAAACCTAGAATATATATATATATATATATATATATATATATATATATATATATATATATATATATATATATATATATATATAGGATGCATAAAGGAAAAGGGGCAAATATCCCGAAGCATACAGTTGTGACCAATGAACTATATGATGGAAGGAACCGTGTTCAGTGAGACTTGAGATTAAGTAATAAGGCAAAACCATGACCTTACACAAACAAACACACACACACACACACACACCAACCAGTTGTCATGAGACCACGGGGCCGTGCCTACCCCAGCAAGTGTGGCGGCTGGCAGGCCGGGTGGAGGCGGCTGAGGCAGGTGATAACCACTAGTTCTTTCCTGTACTTTCATGATAGCTATATTGCTATGATGGCTATATCACCATTTTGGCTATATGGGGATGGTGACTATATTGCCATACTTGCTTCATACTCATTCTGGATATTTTGTCATTGGGAGGACTGAGGGAGGGGACCTGCTGCATCTCAATACATTCTGCCCAACTTGATCCATTCTGTCTCGTCCGCTTTCCATAACATCAACACCATACGCAATCTCTCTCTCTCTCTCTCTCTCTCTCTCTCTCTCTCTCTCTCTCTCTCTCTCTCTCTCTCTCTCTCTCTATCTATCTATCTATCCATCTATCTAGCTATCTCTCCCTTCAGTTTCAGCACTTGGGTGCCTTCCAAAATCTGAATATTTATGGCACGTCAGCCACACACTATTGTGGACATGGCTTATAAAAAGGAGGTATAATGTGCAATGAAGCTGGTACTTTCTGCACAAAACTTCTTTTGTTAGCTGTCAAATTAGCGTTATTAAGCCCCTCCCACGTCTGCCCTGGACCAATCATGCGACTCTGCCACCAGCGGTGCCCCCAAGGCCTTCCCCGAGTCTTAATAAGACATTAACGTTTTTAGAAACTGTATACCCCAGCCTCGCCTCACACCCCCTCACCTCCAGGAACTGCTACCTTGCCTCACAACTCTCCTACTCTCTCTCTCTCTCTCTCTCTCTCTCTCTCTCCAACCCCTGGTGACGATATCCTCACCACTCTACGGCCCCGCCCATTCCTAGAGACGCAATCCTCAACACTTTCCTGCTCCCCTCCACTGGAGAAGCTATCCTCACCACTCCTGCTCCCCTCCACTGGAGAAGCTATCCTCACCACTCCTGCTCCCCTCCACTGGAGAAGCTATCCTCACCACTCCTGCTCCCCTCCACTGGAGAAGCTATCCTCACCACTCTCCTCCCCCCCCCCCCCCCCCACCTGAGGACGTTACTCTCATCATTTACAATCCATGGAACAGCGATAAGTTTAAATCAGGGCAAGTCAAATAGTTTAACCGTATCAGTTACGACTAAACAAGTCTCATTACGAAGGAAATGCACTGCACATTTCAGCCTTCTCCCTAGGGGTTACCGAAGGAAATGTACTTCAGGCATAATGTTCAATCCACACACTCTAAGAACATTTCCAAGGCAGTATACACTCTACATACTATATGCTGCTCCTTTATAACTTCTTGTTATCGGCAGTTTAAGTGGGAGGGAGCGGTGGGTGGGGGATGTGTCCTCTGCTCTACTATCATTCCTCTGTGGCAAAGAACAATGGGAAATCTAGATAATATTACTCTCCCACAGATGACAGCCTCGACGTGGATCATCAGGTCTCATGCTATTTGTCTTTCACCAACAAACCCATCATACTCGTTAGTGGTGACTTAACCTGACTCACCACTCCCTCACCACCTACTACACCCTTCAACGACACTGCGCACTCCTGTCTTCCTACATCCTAACTATGTATTCTCAGTGAGGTGAAGGACTTGACCAAGTCTGGTGTGACACGATAATGGCTAGTGAACCATAACAGTAAACAAAGATTTTATTAAGCTTTGCGTATTCAAAACCAAATAATCCAGCTGGTATACGAATTCAGCCGAGAGACGAGGATTCCCATTGGTCTCACTTCAGCACTGTACGTTCTGCAGAGCCCATCAATGGCAGTGTCCTGGGTGGTGGTGGTGGTGGACGTGCAGGTCGTCTCCAGGGTACAGCCAGCCAGTCATCTGTCTGAGTCCTGATACAATCCATCCTCCTGAGGATCCGACGTCCATGATGCTTGGTAACTCCATCCATCCTGCCCAGTGACATCATCCATCCTACCCAGTGACGTCATCCAGCCTACCCAGTGACATCATCCATCCTACCCAGGGACATCATCCATCCTGCCCAGTAACATCATCCATCCTACCAAGTGACACCATCCATCCTGCCCAGTGACACCATCCATCCTACCAGTGACACCATCCATCCTGCCCAGTGACACCATCCATCCTACCCAGTAACACAATACATCCTGCCCAGTGACACCATCCATCCTGCCCAGTGACATCATCCATCCTATCAAGTGACACCATCCATCCTGCCCAGTGACATCATCCATCCTACCCAATGACATCATCCATCCTGCCAAGTAACACCATCCATCCTGCCCAGTGACATCATCCATCCTACCCAGTGACGTCATCCAGCCTACCCAGTGACATCATCCATCCTACCAAGCGACACCATCCATCCTGCCCAATGACATCATCCATCCTGCCTAGTGACTACATCCATCCTGCCCAGTGACATCATCCATCCTGCCCAATGACATCATCCATCCTGCCCAGTGACAACATCCATCCTGCCCAATGACATCACCCATCTTGCACAGACTTCATCCATCCTACCCAGCGACATCATCCATCCTGCCTAGTAACACAATCCATCCTGCCCAATGACATCATCCATCTTGCCCAGTGACACCATCAATCCTGCCCAGTGACATCATCCATCCTGCCCAGTAACACCATCCATCTTGCCCAGTGACACCATCCATCCTGCCCAGTGACATCATCCATCCTGCCCAGTAACATCATCCATCCCGCCCAGTGACACCATCCATCCTGCCCAGTGACATCATCCATCCTGCCCAGTAACATCATCCATCCTATCAAGTGACACCATCCATCCTGCCCAGTGACATCATCCATCCTGCCCAGTAACATCATCCATCCCGCCCAGTGACACCATCCATCCTGCCCAGTGACATCATCCATCCTGCCCAGTAACATCATCCATCCCGCCCAGTAACATCATCCATCCCGCCCAGTGACACCATCCATCCTGCCCAGTGACACCATCCATCCTGCCCAGTGACATCATCCATCCTATCAAGTGACACCATCCATCCTGCCCAGTGACACCATCCATCCTGCCCAGTGACATCATCCATCCTGCCCAGTAACATCATCCATCCCGCCCAGTGACATCATCCATCCTGCCCAGTGGTGGCAGGGCAACAACAGTGGTGATGGTGGTTGTGTCAGTTGTGGTAGCGTAACACTGGTGGTGATGGTGGTTGTCCCAGTGGAAGTAGGGTAACACTGGTGGTGATGATGGTTGTCTCAGTGGTGGCAGGGTAACTGGTTGTCCCAGTGGTGGCAGGATAACACTGGTAATGGTGGTGGTTGTCCCAGTGGTGGCAAAGTAACACCGGTAGTGATAATGGTTATCCCAGTGGTTGCAGGGTAACACTGGTGATGATTGTGGGTGCTCCAGTGATGGAGGGGTAACAGAGAAGATGATTGTAGTTGTCCCTGTGGAAACAGCGTAACGCTGGTGGTGACAGTGGTTGCCCCAGTGGTGGTGACGATGGCATTTTTCCAAAGGTAGAAGAGTAACACTGGTAGTTATAATGGATGTTCCAGTGGTGGTATGGTAACACTGGTAGTGATGATGTTTGTTCCAGTGGCTGCATGACAACTGGTGGTGACGGTGGTTGTTCCAGTGGTAGCTTAATAACAGTGGCAGTGATGACGGCTGTTCCATAGGTGGCATGATGACAATGGTGGTGATGATGCCTGTTCCAGTGGTGGCATGATAACACTGGTGGTGATGATGCCTGTTCCAGTGGTGGCATGATAACACTGGTGGTGATGATGCCTGTTCCAGTGGTGGCATGATAACACTGGTGGTGATGATGATTGTTCCAGTTGGTGGCATAATAACACTAGTGGTTATTGTGGTTGTTCCAGTGGTTGCATGATAACACTGGTGGTGATGGTTGTTCCAGTGGTGGCATGATAACACTGGTGGTGATGATGGTTGTTCCAGTGGTGGCATGATAACACTGGTGGTGATGGTTGTTCTAGTGGAGGCATGATAACACTGGTGGTGATGGTTGTTCTAGTGGAGGCATGATAACACTGGTGGTGATGATGGTTGTTCCAGTGGCGGCATGATAACACTGGTGGGGATGATGGCTATCCAGTGGTGGCATGATAACGCTAGTGGTGATGGTAGTTGTTCCAGTGGTTGCAGCGTAACACTGTAGTGATGGTGGTTGCTCTAGTGGTGGCATGATAATAGTTGTGGTGATGGGGTGTTCCAGTGGCTGCATGATAACACTGGTGGTGATGATGGCTGTTCCAGTGGTGGCATGATAACATTAGTGGTGATGATGGTGTTCCAGTGGTGGCATGATAACACTGGTGGTGATGATGGTTGTTCCAGTGGTGGCATGATAACATGGTGTGATGATGGTTGTTCTAGTGGTGGCATGATAGGACTGGTGGTGATGATGGTTGTTCCAGTGGTGGCAAGAGAACTGGAAGTAATGGAGATTGTTCCAGTGGTGGCATGATAGGACTGGTGGTGATGATGGTTGTTCCAGTGGTGGCAATGATAACACGGTGGTGATGGTTGTTCTAGTGGTGCATGATAATTGGTGGTGTGGTATGTTCTAGTGGTGGCATGATAGGACTGGTGGTGATGTGGTTGTCAGTGTGCTGGCATGATACATGGTGTGATGATGGTGTTCTAGATGGTGGCTATGATAACGTGCGGTTGTGACTGATGGTGTTCAGTGGTGGCGCTGATAACATCTGGTGATGGTGTTGTTAGTGTGGATGGTGCTATAACTGTGTTGATGGTGGTTGTTGCCAGTGGCGGCTGTTGGTGGGATGTGGACTTATAGTGGTGGCATGTATGTTGTGGTGACTGGTGGTTGTTTCAGGTATGTTGGCATGGTACTGTAGTTGAGATGGTTGTTCTAGTGGTGGCTGGTACTAGTGATGGATGTTGTTCAGTGGGCTTGATAGCGACTGTGGTGATGTGGCTGGTTTACTGTGGTGCAGTTAAGCATGTAGTTGGATGGTGTTAGGTGGTCATGTTGCTGGTGTTGATTGGTGTTCTATTGGTGGCGCTGAGTATGTTTGTTTGCGGTGGCATGGTGTTGGACTGGTGGTGTGTTGCTGTACTGTTGGTGCTGGTGTGCTGGGTATGTTGGTGCATGGTGTGCTGGTACAGGTTGAGTGATGGTGTTCGTGGTAGCTGTATGTTCTGGTGTTGATGGTGATTGTTGTGGTCTGGTGTCCTGTAGTATGTTGGTGCTGGTGTTGCTGGTACTGTTGGTGATGGTGTTGCTGGTACTGTTGGTGCTGGTGATGCTGGTACTGTTGGTGATGGTGTTGCTGGTACTGTTGGTGCTGGTGTTGCTGGTACTTTTGGTGCTGGTGTTGCTGGTACTGTTGGTGATGGTGTTGATGGTACTGTTGGTAATGGTGTTGCTGGTACTGTTGGTGCTGGTGTTGATGGTACTGTTGATGCTTGTGTTGTTGGTACTGTTGGTGATGGTGTTGCTGGTACTGTTGGTACTGGTGTTGCTGGTACTGCTGGTGCTGGTGTTGCTGGTACTGTTAATGCTGGTGTTGCTGCTACTGTTGGTGCTGGTGTTGATGGCACTGTTGGTGCTGGTGTCGCTGGTACTGTTGGTGATGGTGTAGCTGGTACTGGTGGTGCTAGTGTTAGTGGTACTGTTGGTGCTGGTGTTGCTGGTACTGTTGGTGATGGTGTTGCTGGTTCTGTAAGTACTGGTGTTGCTGGTACTGTTAGTGATGGTGTTGCTGGTGCTGTTGGTGCTAGTGTTGCTGTTACTGTTGGTGATGGTGTTGCTGGTACTGTTGGTGCTGGTGTTGCTGGTACTGTTGGTGTTAGTGTTGCTGGTACTGTTGGTGCTGCTGGTACTGTTGGAGATGGTGTTGCTGGTACTGTTGGTGATGGTGTTGCTGGTACTGTTGGTACTGATGTTGCTGTTAGTGTTGGTGCTGGTGCTGTTGGTGCTGGTGTTCCTAGTACTGTTGGTGATGGTGTTGCTGGTACTGTTGGTGCTGGTGTTGCTGTTACTGTTGGTGATGGTGTTGCTGGTACTGTTGGTGATGGTGTTGCTGGTACTGTTGGTGCTGGTGTTGCTGGTACTGTTGGTGCTAATGCTGCTGGCGCTGTTGCTGATGGTGTTGCTGGTACTGTTGGTGATGGTGTTGCTGGTACTGTTGGTGATGGTGTTGCTGGTACTGTTGGTACTGGTGTTGCTGGTACTGTTGGTGATGGTGTTGCTGGTACTGTTGGTGCTGGTGTTGCTGGTACTGTTGGTGATGGTGTTGCTGGTACTGTTGGTACTGGTGTTGCTGGTACTGTTGGTACTGGTGTTGCTGGTACTGTTGGTGATGGTGTTGCTGGTGCTGTTGGTGCTGGTGTTGCTGGTACTGTTAGTGATGGTGTTGCTGGTGCTGTTGGTGCTAGTGTTGCTGTTACTGTTGGTGATGGTGTTGATGGTACTGTTGGTGCTGGTGTTGCTGGTACTGTTGGTGTTAGTGTTGCTGGTACTGTTGGTGCTGCTGGTGCTGTTGGAGATGGTGTTGCTGGTACTGTTGGTGATGGTGTTGCTGGTACTGTTGGTACTGATGTTGCTGTTAGTGTTGGTGCTGGTGCTGTTGGTGCTGGTGTTCCTAGTACTGTTGGTGATGGTGTTGCTGGTACTGTTGGTGCTGGTGTTGCTGGTACTGTTGGTGATGGTGTTGCTGGTACTGTTGGTGATGGTGTTGCTGGTACTGTTGGTGCTGGTGTTGCTGGTACTGTTGGTGCTAATGCTGCTGGCGCTGTTGCTGATGGTGTTGCTGGTACTGTTGGTGATGGTGTTACTGGTACTGTTGGAGATGGTGTTGCTGGTACTGATGGTACTGGTGTTGCTGGTACTGTTGGTACTGGTGTTGCTGGTACTGTTGGTGCTGGTGTTGCTGGTACTGTTGGTGCTGGTGTTGCTGGTACTGTTGGTGATGGTGTTGCTGGTACTGTTGGTACTGGTGTTGCTGGTACTGTTGGTACTGGTGTTGCTGGTACTGTTGGTGATGGTGTTGCTGGTACTGTTGGTGCTGGTGTTGCTGGTGCTGTTGGTACTCGTGGTGCTGGTGTCAAGAAGAAGGTGTATCATTAGAAACATGACGAAGATTCGAATTATTGGAGACAAAGTCCGAGGACAGACAAACTTGTGCCAGGTGTTGCAGGTCAACAGAACAAGAATATACTGCTATAGAACACACACACACACACACACACACACACACACACACACACACACACACAAACACAAAATTGTTGCAGTACAGAGTAGAAGAAAACCACTACAGGGCATAAACGTAAAGGCCATGTTTTATGACATAAAGGAAAGTGACAGATGCTCTAGGACATAAATGAAAGGGACAGATGTTCTAGGACATAAAGGAAAGTGACATGTTCTAGGACAAAGGAAAGTGACATGTTCTAGGACATAAATGAAAGGGACAGATGTTCTGGGCATACAGAAAAGGGATAGATGTTCTGGGATATATAGAACTGGGACAGATGTTTTAAGACGTACGGGAAAAGGACAGATGTTCTTGGACACAAAGGAAAGGGATAGATCTTCTACGACTTACAGGTTAGGTACTGATGATCCTGGATATACTGGAAAGAGACAAACGTTGCAGGATATACAGAAAATGGTTCCGACTTGGATTCTGGGTCCAAAAGATGGATGCAGGCCTCATCGTCCCCTGCGAAACAACGTAAAAGAAGGTTGGCTGGATCGCCTTCACAAAGCTGAAACGGCTTTTGACCTGAGGCCAGGCCCGCTACCAAGAAGACGGGGAAAATCCCCAAGGCCCGGGAAGAGCGGAGATGAAATTCAAAAAAACTTCAATAAAGTGACCAAACAACAGATGATGTAAGATATATTTGAGTGATTTTTTTTGTCTTATCCTTCCCTTACCAGGGCCCCTCCAGCCCTCTCTCTCGGGGGGGTGTCTCAGGGACACAATATGCCAACCCTTCACTAAGGCCCACGTCAGATCTCGGCGGCACTGTGTGAGGCAACCCTCGTCTAGCAGTGCTGAGCGTTGAGATCTGTAGAGATGCATCATGCCGGATCCTCAGTCATGTTGCTCAATGACCCGCACGATGGTGGGCCACAAGACTTTCATGAGAAGTCTCAACCACCGCTGATTTCCCGGACTTTAATGCGGTGGTCAGCTGTGGTCAAATCCTCTCGACTTGGGACCACACTGGCCTCGTCCAGCCCATCTCGTCACTGTGGCATATGAAGGGAAGTCACTGTACGCTACCCACGTGAGTTGATGAACATCCGTCTCATAGACATTTTCTCCGGATAATAACGTCAGGACTCTGCTATGACCAAGTGTTCGGAATATTCGGAAATTTTTCAGATGTTAAAATTCTAATCCTCAGACTGAAACAATAAGTGAAATAAATCAGATGCTAAAACTCAAGTCTGAAACAATAGTAATCAATACCACCTTAGTGACATTCACACATGAGCCACATACATAATGAGAGTGTATGTGGCCTTACAGTTGTCTTCAATCTCTGAAAAAGTTGAAAAGATTTTTTTTCGGGTGGTGGTTATAACTTTGACTGACGGCTTCCATGACACCTGGCAGGTGACTGGCCTAAAGCTCCGACAATCAACTAAAGAAATCAACTCTTATTATCATTCGAAATTTCACGTTCGTGACATAAGAAAACAACACCATCCTGTTCTACTATTCCATACTGAGTTCGCAAAGGTTTCGGACTGTTTTCGTTAATTCCAGGAAACAAAAGCTAAGGATCAATTATTTATGGAGACAGATGCCATGGATTCGTTTTTCGTGATAACTAACTCAACCAAACCTGGGGAACACAGATGGCGATCACTACTTCTGTAATACACAACACAGCTCAGGGTTTACCTGTTTCCAGAGACAAGGATCAAGAACCAACAGTGGTAAGGTAGACAGGTCAAGTAGCAAATATTCCAGAACTAACGAGGAGTCGCCGGGTCAGAGGACAACGGTACCGGGACACACAGGTCACGAACCAACTGTCTCGGGACGATCAAGACGCGAGGCATCAGCTCCAGGGAACAGAGGTCAAGCTTGAATCACTTATTCCAGTGGACAAGATGATTGGTCAACTGTTCCAGGGGAGAGAGGTCAGAGGACAGTCACGTGAGCACGCAAATGTTACGGGTCAAACGTTCTAACATTCAGATGAAAATAAAAACATCCACACGATCAAATTCAGGACCTAATCCCCCACCTCTCCTCATCCCTCCTTTAAAAAATTCCACTGCTGTAAGAGAAAGCTTCCCAATCAGCTGTTGTAGTTGCGAGGACAACTGTACCAGGACAAAACTATTAGCAAGACAAAAACCCAGGCAGGACACGCAGGTCAAGGAGCTGTTAGACAGGTGTGGAGGTAACTGTGACACGAGGTACGGGTCAAAAGCGAAAGAGTAACAAAATAAAAACTTTAAAAGGTCAACTGTTCCTGGGAAGATACGTCAAAAGACAGCTGTCTCACAGAACACATGTTAACACTTAAGATTTCACAGACAAATGTCAGATGGCAGACTATCCAGAACAAAACAAAATCAAGAACGAACTTGTCCATTTCACGAGGCAAATCCAAACTCCACTTCCAGAAGAAGGACGTTCCAGGTTGCAACACTTCAAACCTTGCAAGAAGCAACGGTTACTTCACGTCATTATACAATACAGGTTATCGAATGTTACATATGTAGAATGAGGTTAATTTCCCTTGTACATACACAGGAACACACAGCACACATCACAGCTGTACTCTTGGCATCACCAAAACAAAACCAGGGCCGACGTAGACCATTATAAGGTCGAGAGGCGAAACGCACGGACGGGGAAGCTCTCACACGACACAGTACGAGCAAAAAGGGTAGACGAAGGTAGATGAGACCTGAGAAGTCAGCCCCACACTCAGCACACACGTCATCAGTTGACACAGACACGACTGCACATGCGAAGCAGAAGGCGACCCAGGCGAGTCTTAGCCACACCGCACACGACACACCCTACGTGACCCTCTCTCACCCTCAGTCTTAAACATAACGTGTGAACCTCTGAGGCAGCACTTCAAATATTGCCAGCATCCGTCATCATTAAACCCATCATACTTTACCTTGCGCCACACATGCGTTCATGGCAGAGAATTGGCAACATCTGAAGACTACAAGTGAGACAAACCAGGACCTCTTGCGAGGGAGCCATTCAGTTACATGGAACGTAAGGTGGAGAGGGGTCACCCTGGGCGCTGGTACAACACGAGATCTTACTGAAGGTCTGCCCTGCAGTGTAGAGGGGGGCAGGCAGGCGGTGGCCAACGGTCGTGGCCACGGTGGGTAGCGGCCAACAAAGTGGATGGCCACACAGCAGGAGAGAAAGTCACATGTGATGTGAGGATTAGCTGCCGTACACACCTGCCTTAGGCTTCCCTTGTCACATATTTCCTACTGCCTCACTAGCAAGCACTATAGTCTCAACCTCATAACAGAACCTAGTAATACACACTAGAAACACATTAAGATACAAGAAATGCAAAATCAAGCGGGTGATATGAAAATCTAATTCTCCTGCCACTCTGCAATGTTAATGAAATCTGATTATAACTGTTACAACGCTAACACTTTCCATATTATTATTATTAAAAACACGCAGGGATTACCACCACATGGTGAGGGGTCAAGTTTTAATTAAATATTTATGCAATTAGTCTCCCCCACCTAACCTATTTCTTACGTAAGCTGCTACTGTTACCTAATGTAATTCATATGTGTGTGTGTGTGTGTGTGTGTGTGTTATGGGGATAGCTTCACACTCGCGTTGCCCCGTCTCTTTACCTTGTATATATGTATTGTCTTTATACCTATGTGCGTACACAAACACACACGCACCGGCCTAAGCCAGGCACCCAGTGTGTGTGTGTGTGTGTGTGTGTGTGTGTGTGTGTGTGTGTGTGTGTGTGTGTGTGTGTGTGTGTGTAATTTTCTACATCCGTAAATGCCACAAAGAAATCCTTCTATTTCTAATATTTCTGATAAATATGGGGAGGGGAGTCATGATGAACAGCTGGGGTATATCGGGGGCAGTAGCAACATAGGTTGGACTCACCTTACGTTCAGCCAGGAGCACCTTTCCGAAGGATCCCTTGCCCAGCACCATGAGGTAGTTGAAGTCGGTGGCGCGGATGATATCGCGCTTGTTCATGTTGTGGGGGATGTGGTTGTCTGTGGTGCTGGGGGCCTTCTTGGAGAGCGAGGTCTTCTGTTACCGCATACAACACAACGTTATTAATGCCATCATACATAACGCTGGCAATCATGCACTCCTAACTCAAGACACACAATATTCTCATTATCTCTTTTTTTTACTATTAAAGGCAAACAATAAGGTTACTTAGACTGTGATATTAAGCTAACTGATAAAGGGTACGTGAGCAATGCAAATGGTGGGTGTGTCAGTGGTTGTCCTGGGTGGTGTCAGTGGTTGTCATGGTGGCATGCCAGGGTGACAGGTGTCACTGGTTGTCATGGTGGCATGCAAGGGTGACGGGAGTCACTGGTTGTCCTGGGTGGTGTCAGTGGTTGTCATGGTGGCATGCCAGGGTGACAGGTGTCACTGGTTGTCATGGTGGCATGCAAGGGTGACGGGAGTCACTGGTTGTCCTGGTTGGTGCCAGTGGTTGTCGTAGTGGCATGCCAGGTTGACGGGTGTCACTTCTTGTCATGGTGGCATGCCAGGGTGACGGGTGTCAGTGGTTGTCCTGGGTGGTGTCAATGGTTGTCATAGTGGCATGCCAGGGTAACAGGTGTCAGTGGTTGTCATGGTGGCAAGCGAAGGTGGCGGGTGTCAGTGGTTGTCATAGTGGCATGACAGGGTAAGAGGTGTCAGTGGTTGTCATGTTGGCAAGCGAGGGTGACGGGTGTCAGTGGTTGTCATGGAGGTATGTCAAGGTGACGGGTGTCAGTGGTTGTCATGGTGGTAGGCCAGGGTGACGGGTGTCAGTGGTTGTCATGGTGGTAGGCCAGGGTGACGGGTGTCAGTGGTTGTCATGGTGGTAGGCCAGGGTGACGGGTGTCAGTGGTTGTCATGGCGGCAGGTCAGGGAGACGGGTGTCAGTGGTTGTCATGGTGGTAGGCCAGGGTGACGGGTGTCAGTGGTTGTCATGGCGGCAGGTCAGGGAGACGGGTGTCAGTGGTTGTCATGGTAGGAGGCCAAGGTGACGGGTGTCAGTGGTTGTCATGTTGGCTGGGCAGGGTGACGGATGTCAGTGGTTGTCATGATGGTGGGTGTCAGTGGTTGTCATGGTGGTAGGCCAGGGTGGCGGATGCCAGTAGTTGTCATGGTGGCGGGTGTCAGTGGTTGCCATGGTGGCTGGGGAAGGACGGGTGTCGGTGGTAGTCATGATGACGGGTGCCAGTGTTTGTCATGGTGGTGGGTGTCAGTGGTTGCCATGGTGGCTGGGGAGGGTGACGGGTGTCAGTGGTTGTCATGGTGGCAGGGGAGGGTGACGGGTGTCAGTGGTTGTCATGGTGGCTGGGGAAGGTAAAGGGTGCCAGTGGTTGTCATGGCGGTAGGTCAGGGTGATGGATGTCAGTGGTTGTCATGGTGGCTGGGCAGGGTGATGGATGTCAGTGGTTGTTATAGTGGTAGGTCAGGGTGATGGATGTCAGTGGTTGTCATGGTGGCTGGGCAGGGTGATGGATGTCAGTGGTTGTCATGGTGGCTGGGCAGGGTGATGGATGTCAGTGGTTGTCATGGTGGCTGGGCAGGGTGATGGATGTCAGTGGTTGTCATGGTGGCTGGGCAGGGTGATGGATGTCAGTGGTTGTCATGGTGGTAGGTCAGGGTGATGGATGTCAGTGGTTGTCATGGTGGCTGGGCAGGGTGATGGATGTCAGTGGTTGTCATGGTGGTAGGTCAGGGTGATGGATGTCAGTGGTTGTCATGGTGGCTGGGCAGGGTGATGGATGTCAGTGGTTGTCATGGTGGCTGGGCAGGGTGATGGATGTCAGTGGTTGTCATGGTGGCTGGGCAGGGTGATGGATGTCAGTGGTTGTTATGGTGGTAGGTCAGGGTGATGGATGTCAGTGGTTGTCATGGTGGTAGGTCAGGTGATGGATGTCAGTGGTTGTCATGGTGGCTGGGCAGGGTGATGGATGTCAGTGGTTGTTATGGTGGTAGGTCAGGGTGATGATGTCAGTGGTTGTCATGGTGGTAGGTCAGGGTGATGATGTCAGTGGTTGTCATGGTGGCTGGCAGGGTGATGGATGTCAGTGGTTGTCATGGTGGTAGGTCAGGTGATGGATGTCATGGTTGTCATGGTGCTGGGCAGGGTGATGGATGTCAGTGTTGTCATGGTGGCATGCCAGGGTGACGGGTGTCAGTGGTTGTCCTGGGTGGTGTCAATGGTTGTCATAGTGGCATGCCAGGGTGACGGGTGTCAGTGGTTGTCATGATGGTGGGTGTCAGTGGTTGTCATGGTGCTGGGCAGGGTGATGGATGTCAGTGGTTGTCCTGGGTGGTGTCAGTGGTTGTCATGGAGGTATGTCAAGGTGACGGGTGTCAGTGGTTGTCATGGAGGTATGTCAAGGTGACGGGTGTCAGTGGTTGTCATAGTGGCATGCCAGGGTGACAGGTGTCACTGGTTGTCATGGTGGTAGGTCAGGGTGATGGATGTCAGTGGTTGTTATGGTGGTAGGTCAGGGTGATGGATGTCAGTGGTTGTCATGGTGCTGGGCAGGGTGATGGATGTCAGTGGTTGTCATGGTGGTAGGTCAGGGTGATGGATGTCATGGTTGTCATGGTGGTAGGCCAGGGTGACGGGTGTCAGTGGTTGTCATGGAGGTATGTCAAGGTGACGGGTGTCAGTGTTGTCATGGTGGTAGGTCAGGGTGATGGATGTCAGTGGTTGTTATGGTGGTAGGTCAGGGTGATGGATGTCAGTGGTTGTTATGGTGGTAGGTCAGGGTGATGGATGTCAGTGGTTGTCATGGAGGTATGTCAAGGTGACGGGTGTCAGTGGTTGTCATGATGGTGGGTGTCAGTGGTTGTCATAGTGGCATGCCAGGGTGACAGGTGTCACTGGTTGTCATGGTGGCAGGGGAGGGTGACGGGTGTCAGTGGTTGTCATAGTGGCATGCCAGGGTGACAGGTGTCACTGGTTGTCATGGTGGCTGGGCAGGGTGATGGATGTCAGTGGTTGTCATAGTGGCATGCCAGGGTGACGGGTGTCAGTGGTTGTCATGGTGGCATGCCAGGGTGACGGGTGTCAGTGGTTGTCATAGTGGCATGCCAGGGTGACAGGTGTCACTGGTTGTCATGGTGGCTGGGCAGGTGATGGATGTCATGGTTGTCATGGTGGCATGCAAGGGTGACGGGAGTCACTGGTTGTCCTGGTTGGTGCCAGTGGTTGTCATAGTGGCATGCCAGGGTGACAGGTGTCACTGGTTGTCATGGTGGCATGCAAGGGTGACGGGAGTCACTGGTTGTCCTGGTTGGTGCCAGTGGTTGTCATGGTGGTAGGCCAGGGTGACGGTGTCAGTGGTTGTCATAGTGGCATGCCAGGGTGACGGGTGTCAGTGGTTGTCATGGTGGCTGGGCAGGTGATGGATGTCAGTGGTTGTCATGGTAGGAGGCCAAGGTGACGGGTGTCAGTGTTGTCATGGTGGCATGCAAGGGTGACGGGAGTCACTGGTTGTCCTGGTTGGTGCCAGTGGTTGTCATGGTGGCATGCAAGGGTGACGGGAGTCACTGGTTGTCCTGGTTGGTGCCAGTGGTTGTCATGGTGGCTGGGCAGGTGATGGATGTCAGTGGTTGTCATGGTGGCATGCCAGGGTGACAGGTGTCACTGGTTGTCATGGTGGTAGGTCAGGGTGATGGATGTCATGGTTGTCATGGTGGCATGCAAGGGTGACGGGAGTCACTGGTTGTCCTGGTTGGTGCCAGTGGTTGTCATAGTGGCATGCCAGGGTGACGGGTGTCAGTGTTGTCATGGTGGCATGCAAGGGTGACGGGAGTCACTGGTTGTCCTGGTTGGTGCCAGTGGTTGTCATAGTGGCATGCCAGGGTGACAGGTGTCACTGGTTGTCATGGTGGCATGCCAGGGTGACGGGTGTCAGTGTTGTCATGGTGGTAGGTCAGGGTGATGGATGTCATGGTTGTCATGGTGGCTGGCAGGGTGATGGATGTCAGTGGTTGTCATAGTGGCATGCCAGGGTGACGGGTGTCAGTGGTTGTCATGGTGGTAGGTCAGGGTGATGGATGTCATGGTTGTCATGGTGGCATGCAAGGGTGACGGGAGTCACTGGTTGTCCTGGTTGGTGCCAGTGGTTGTCATGGTGGCATGCAAGGGTGACGGGAGTCACTGGTTGTCCTGGTTGGTGCCAGTGGTTGTCATAGTGGCATGCCAGGGTGACGGGTGTCAGTGGTTGTCATGGTGGCATGCAAGGGTGACGGGAGTCACTGGTTGTCCTGGGTGGTGTCAGTGGTTGTCATGGTGCTGGGCAGGGTGATGGATGTCAGTGGTTGTCCTGGGTGGTGTCAGTGGTTGTCATAGTGGCATGCCAGGGTGACAGGTGTCACTGGTTGTCATGGTGGCATGCAAGGGTGACGGGAGTCACTGGTTGTCCTGGTTGGTGCCAGTGGTTGTCATAGTGGCATGCCAGGGTGACGGGTGTCAGTGGTTGTCATGGTGGCATGCCAGGGTGACAGGTGTCACTGGTTGTCATGGTGGCATGCCAGGGTGACAGGTGTCACTGGTTGTCATGGTGGTAGGCCAGGGTGACGGTGTCAGTGGTTGTCATGGTGCTGGGCAGGGTGATGGATGTCATGGTTGTCATGGTGGCATGCAAGGGTGACGGGAGTCACTGGTTGTCCTGGTTGGTGCCAGTGGTTGTCATGGTGGTAGGTCAGGGTGATGGATGTCAGTGGTTGTCATGGTGCTGGGCAGGGTGATGGATGTCAGTGGTTGTCATAGTGGCATGCCAGGGTGACGGGTGTCAGTGGTTGTCATGGTGCTGGGCAGGGTGATGGATGTCATGGTTGTCATGGTGGCATGCCAGGGTGACAGGTGTCACTGGTTGTCATGGTGGCATGCAAGGGTGACGGGAGTCACTGGTTGTCCTGGTTGGTGCCAGTGGTTGTCATAGTGGCATGCCAGGGTGACAGGTGTCACTGGTTGTCATGGTGCTGGGCAGGGTGATGGATGTCAGTGGTTGTCATGGAGGTATGTCAAGGTGACGGGTGTCAGTGGTTGTCATGGTGGCTGGCAGGGTGATGGATGTCAGTGGTTGTCATGGTGCTGGGCAGGGTGATGGATGTCAGTGGTTGTCATAGTGGCATGCCAGGGTGACGGGTGTCAGTGGTTGTCATAGTGGCATGCCAGGGTGACAGGTGTCACTGGTTGTCATGGTGGCATGCAAGGGTGACGGGAGTCACTGGTTGTCCTGGTTGGTGCCAGTGGTTGTCATAGTGGCATGCCAGGGTGACAGGTGTCACTGGTTGTCATGGTGGCATGCAAGGGTGACGGGAGTCACTGGTTGTCCTGGTTGGTGCCAGTGGTTGTCATAGTGGCATGCCAGGGTGACGGGTGTCAGTGGTTGTCATGGTGGCATGCAAGGGTGACGGGAGTCACTGGTTGTCCTGGTTGGTGCCAGTGGTTGTCATAGTGGCATGCCAGGGTGACGGGTGTCAGTGTTGTCATGGTGGCATGCAAGGGTGACGGGAGTCACTGGTTGTCCTGGTTGGTGCCAGTGGTTGTCATAGTGGCATGCCAGGGTGACGGGTGTCAGTGGTTGTCATAGTGGCATGCCAGGGTGACAGGTGTCACTGGTTGTCATGGTGGTAGGTCAGGGTGATGGATGTCATGGTTGTCATGGTGGTAGGCCAGGGTGACGGTGTCAGTGGTTGTCCTGGGTGGTGTCAGTGGTTGTCATGGTGGTAGGTCAGGGTGATGGATGTCATGGTTGTCATGGTGGTAGGCCAGGGTGACGGTGTCAGTGGTTGTCATAGTGGCATGCCAGGGTGACGGGTGTCAGTGGTTGTCATAGTGGCATGCCAGGGTGACGGGTGTCAGTGGTTGTCCTGGGTGGTGTCAATGGTTGTCATAGTGGCATGCCAGGGTGACAGGTGTCACTGGTTGTCATGGTGGCTGGCAGGGTGATGGATGTCAGTGGTTGTCATAGTGGCATGCCAGGGTGACGGGTGTCAGTGTTGTCATGGTGGCTGGGCAGGTGATGGATGTCAGTGGTTGTCATAGTGGCATGCCAGGGTGACAGGTGTCACTGGTTGTCATGGTGGCATGCAAGGGTGACGGGAGTCACTGGTTGTCCTGGTTGGTGCCAGTGGTTGTCATGGTGGCTGGCAGGGTGATGGATGTCAGTGGTTGTCATAGTGGCATGCCAGGGTGACAGGTGTCACTGGTTGTCATGGTGGCATGCAAGGGTGACGGGAGTCACTGGTTGTCCTGGTTGGTGCCAGTGGTTGTCATAGTGGCATGCCAGGGTGACAGGTGTCACTGGTTGTCATGGTGGCTGGGCAGGTGATGGATGTCAGTGTTGTCATGGTGGCATGCAAGGGTGACGGGAGTCACTGGTTGTCCTGGTTGGTGCCAGTGGTTGTCATAGTGGCATGCCAGGGTGACAGGTGTCACTGGTTGTCATGGTGGCATGCAAGGGTGACGGGAGTCACTGGTTGTCCTGGTTGGTGCCAGTGGTTGTCATGGTGGCATGCCAGGGTGACAGGTGTCACTGGTTGTCATGGTGGTAGGTCAGGGTGATGGATGTCAGTGGTTGTCATAGTGGCATGCCAGGGTGACAGGTGTCACTGGTTGTCATGGTGGCATGCCAGGGTGACAGGTGTCACTGGTTGTCATGGTGGCTGGGCAGGGTGATGGATGTCATGGTTGTCATGGTGGCATGCAAGGGTGACGGGAGTCACTGGTTGTCCTGGTTGGTGCCAGTGGTTGTCATAGTGGCATGCCAGGGTGACAGGTGTCACTGGTTGTCCTGGTTGGTGCCAGTGGTTGTCATAGTGGCATGCCAGGGTGACAGGTGTCACTGGTTGTCATGGTGGCATGCCAGGGTGACAGGTGTCACTGGTTGTCATGGTGGCATGCAAGGGTGACGGGAGTCACTGGTTGTCCTGGTTGGTGCCAGTGGTTGTCATAGTGGCATGCCAGGGTGACGGGTGTCAGTGGTTGTCATAGTGGCATGCCAGGGTGACAGGTGTCACTGGTTGTCATGGTGGCATGCCAGGGTGACAGGTGTCACTGGTTGTCATGGTGGCTGGGCAGGTGATGGATGTCAGTGGTTGTTATGGTGGTAGGTCAGGGTGATGGATGTCAGTGGTTGTCATGATGGTGGGTGTCAGTGGTTGTCATAGTGGCATGCCAGGGTGACAGGTGTCACTGGTTGTCATGGTGGCATGCAAGGGTGACGGGAGTCACTGGTTGTCCTGGTTGGTGCCAGTGGTTGTCATAGTGGCATGCCAGGGTGACGGGTGTCAGTGGTTGTCATAGTGGCATGCCAGGGTGACAGGTGTCACTGGTTGTCATGGTGGCATGCCAGGGTGACAGGTGTCACTGGTTGTCATGGTGGCTGGGAGGGTGACGGGTGTCAGTGTTGTCATGGTGGCTGGGCAGGTGATGGATGTCAGTGGTTGTCATGGAGGTATGTCAAGGTGACGGGTGTCAGTGGTTGTCCTGGGTGGTGTCAGTGGTTGTCATGGAGGTATGTCAAGGTGACGGGTGTCAGTGGTTGTCATGGTGGCATGCAAGGGTGACGGGAGTCACTGGTTGTCCTGGTTGGTGCCAGTGGTTGTCATAGTGGCATGCCAGGGTGACAGGTGTCACTGGTTGTCATGGTGGCATGCAAGGGTGACGGGAGTCACTGGTTGTCCTGGTTGGTGCCAGTGGTTGTCATAGTGGCATGCCAGGGTGACGGGTGTCAGTGGTTGTCATAGTGGCATGCCAGGGTGACAGGTGTCACTGGTTGTCATGGTGGTAGGTCAGGGTGATGGATGTCATGGTTGTCATGGTGGTAGGCCAGGGTGACGGTGTCAGTGGTTGTCCTGGGTGGTGTCAATGGTTGTCATAGTGGCATGCCAGGGTGACAGGTGTCACTGGTTGTCATGGTGGCATGCAAGGGTGACGGGAGTCACTGGTTGTCCTGGTTGGTGCCAGTGGTTGTCATAGTGGCATGCCAGGGTGACAGGTGTCACTGGTTGTCATGGTGGCATGCCAGGGTGACAGGTGTCACTGGTTGTCATGGTGGTAGGTCAGGGTGATGGATGTCAGTGGTTGTCATAGTGGCATGCCAGGGTGACGGGTGTCAGTGTTGTCATGGTGGCTGGGCAGGTGATGGATGTCAGTGGTTGTCATAGTGGCATGCCAGGGTGACAGGTGTCACTGGTTGTCATGGTGGTAGGTCAGGGTGATGGATGTCAGTGGTTGTCATGGTGGTAGGTCAGGGTGATGGATGTCAGTGGTTGTCATAGTGGCATGCCAGGGTGACGGGTGTCAGTGGTTGTCATAGTGGCATGCCAGGGTGACAGGTGTCACTGGTTGTCATGGTGGTAGGTCAGGGTGATGGATGTCAGTGGTTGTCATAGTGGCATGCCAGGGTGACGGGTGTCAGTGGTTGTCATAGTGGCATGCCAGGGTGACAGGTGTCACTGGTTGTCATGGTGGTAGGCCAGGGTGACGGTGTCAGTGGTTGTCCATGGTGGCTGGGAGGGTGACGGGTGTCAGTGTTGTCATGGTGGTAGGCCAGGGTGACGGTGTCAGTGGTTGTCCTGGGTGGTGTCAATGGTTGTCATAGTGGCATGCCAGGGTGACAGGTGTCACTGGTTGTCATGGTGGCATGCAAGGGTGACGGGAGTCACTGGTTGTCCTGGTTGGTGCCAGTGGTTGTCATAGTGGCATGCCAGGGTGACAGGTGTCACTGGTTGTCATGGTGGCATGCAAGGGTGACGGGAGTCACTGGTTGTCCTGGTTGGTGCCAGTGGTTGTCATGGTGGCTGGGCAGGTGATGGATGTCAGTGGTTGTCCTGGGTGGTGTCAATGGTTGTCATAGTGGCATGCCAGGGTGACGGGTGTCAGTGGTTGTCCTGGGTGGTGTCAATGGTTGTCATAGTGGCATGCCAGGGTGACAGGTGTCACTGGTTGTCATGGTGGTAGGTCAGGGTGATGGATGTCAGTGTTGTCATGGTGGTAGGCCAGGGTGACGGTGTCAGTGGTTGTCATGGTGCTGGGCAGGGTGATGGATGTCAGTGGTTGTCATGGTGCTGGGCAGGGTGATGGATGTCATGGTTGTCATGGTGGCATGCAAGGGTGACGGGAGTCACTGGTTGTCCTGGGTGGTGTCAATGGTTGTCATAGTGGCATGCCAGGGTGACGGGTGTCAGTGGTTGTCATGGTGGCATGCAAGGGTGACGGGAGTCACTGGTTGTCCTGGGTGGTGTCAATGGTTGTCATAGTGGCATGCCAGGGTGACAGGTGTCACTGGTTGTCATGGTGGCATGCAAGGGTGACGGGAGTCACTGGTTGTCCTGGTTGGTGCCAGTGGTTGTCATAGTGGCATGCCAGGGTGACAGGTGTCACTGGTTGTCATGGTGGCATGCAAGGGTGACGGGAGTCACTGGTTGTCCTGGTTGGTGCCAGTGGTTGTCATAGTGGCATGCCAGGGTGACAGGTGTCACTGGTTGTCATGGTGGCATGCAAGGGTGACGGGAGTCACTGGTTGTCCTGGGTGGTGTCAATGGTTGTCATAGTGGCATGCCAGGGTGACAGGTGTCACTGGTTGTCATGGTGGCATGCAAGGGTGACGGGAGTCACTGGTTGTCCTGGGTGGTGTCAATGGTTGTCATAGTGGCATGCCAGGGTGACGGGTGTCAGTGGTTGTCATAGTGGCATGCCAGGGTGACAGGTGTCACTGGTTGTCATGGTGGCTGGGCAGGGTGATGGATGTCAGTGGTTGTCCTGGGTGGTGTCAGTGGTTGTCATAGTGGCATGCCAGGGTGACAGGTGTCACTGGTTGTCATGGTGGCATGCCAGGGTGACAGGTGTCACTGGTTGTCATGGTGGCATGCAAGGGTGACGGGAGTCACTGGTTGTCCTGGGTGGTGTCAGTGGTTGTCCTGGGTGGTGTCAGTGGTTGTCATAGTGGCATGCCAGGGTGACGGGTGTCAGTGGTTGTCATAGTGGCATGCCAGGGTGACGGGTGTCAGTGTTGTCATGGTGGCATGCCAGGGTGACGGGTGTCAGTGGTTGTCATGGTGCTGGGCAGGGTGATGGATGTCAGTGGTTGTCATAGTGGCATGCCAGGGTGACGGGTGTCAGTGGTTGTCATGGAGGTATGTCAAGGTGACGGGTGTCAGTGGTTGTCATGGTGGCATGCAAGGGTGACGGGAGTCACTGGTTGTCCTGGTTGGTGCCAGTGGTTGTCATGGTGGTAGGTCAGGGTGATGATGTCAGTGGTTGTCATAGTGGCATGCCAGGGTGACAGGTGTCACTGGTTGTCATGGTGGCATGCCAGGGTGACAGGTGTCACTGGTTGTCATGGTGGTAGGTCAGGGTGATGGATGTCAGTGGTTGTCATAGTGGCATGCCAGGGTGACAGGTGTCACTGGTTGTCATGGTGGCTGGGCAGGTGATGGATGTCAGTGGTTGTCATAGTGGCATGCCAGGGTGACAGGTGTCACTGGTTGTCATGGTGGCATGCAAGGGTGACGGGAGTCACTGGTTGTCCTGGTTGGTGCCAGTGGTTGTCATAGTGGCATGCCAGGGTGACGGGTGTCAGTGGTTGTCATAGTGGCATGCCAGGGTGACGGGTGTCAGTGTTGTCATGGTGGCTGGGCAGGTGATGGATGTCAGTGGTTGTCCTGGGTGGTGTCAGTGGTTGTCATAGTGGCATGCCAGGGTGACAGGTGTCACTGGTTGTCATGGTGGCATGCAAGGGTGACGGGAGTCACTGGTTGTCCTGGGTGGTGTCAATGGTTGTCATAGTGGCATGCCAGGGTGACGGGTGTCAGTGGTTGTCATAGTGGCATGCCAGGGTGACGGGTGTCAGTGGTTGTCATAGTGGCATGCCAGGGTGACGGGTGTCAGTGGTTGTCATAGTGGCATGCCAGGGTGACGGGTGTCAGTGGTTGTCATGGTGCTGGGCAGGGTGATGGATGTCAGTGGTTGTCCTGGGTGGTGTCAATGGTTGTCATAGTGGCATGCCAGGGTGACAGGTGTCACTGGTTGTCATGGTGGTAGGTCAGGGTGATGGATGTCAGTGGTTGTCATGGAGGTATGTCAAGGTGACGGGTGTCAGTGGTTGTCATGGTGCTGGGCAGGGTGATGGATGTCAGTGGTTGTCATAGTGGCATGCCAGGGTGACGGGTGTCAGTGGTTGTCATGGTGGCATGCAAGGGTGACGGGAGTCACTGGTTGTCCTGGTTGGTGCCAGTGGTTGTCATAGTGGCATGCCAGGGTGACGGGTGTCAGTGTTGTCATGGTGGTAGGTCAGGGTGATGGATGTCAGTGGTTGTCATAGTGGCATGCCAGGGTGACAGGTGTCACTGGTTGTCATGGTGGCATGCAAGGGTGACGGGAGTCACTGGTTGTCCTGGTTGGTGCCAGTGGTTGTCATGGTGCTGGGCAGGGTGATGGATGTCAGTGGTTGTCCTGGGTGGTGTCAGTGGTTGTCCTGGGTGGTGTCAATGGTTGTCATAGTGGCATGCCAGGGTGACGGGTGTCAGTGGTTGTCATAGTGGCATGCCAGGGTGACGGGTGTCAGTGGTTGTCCTGGGTGGTGTCAATGGTTGTCATAGTGGCATGCCAGGGTGACGGGTGTCAGTGGTTGTCCTGGGTGGTGTCAATGGTTGTCATAGTGGCATGCCAGGGTGACGGGTGTCAGTGGTTGTCATGGTGCTGGGCAGGGTGATGGATGTCAGTGGTTGTCATGGTGCTGGGCAGGGTGATGGATGTCAGTGTTGTCATGGTGGCTGGGCAGGTGATGGATGTCATGGTTGTCATGGTGGCATGCCAGGGTGACAGGTGTCACTGGTTGTCATGGTGGCATGCAAGGGTGACGGGAGTCACTGGTTGTCCTGGGTGGTGTCAATGGTTGTCATAGTGGCATGCCAGGGTGACGGGTGTCAGTGGTTGTCCTGGGTGGTGTCAGTGGTTGTCATAGTGGCATGCCAGGGTGACAGGTGTCACTGGTTGTCATGGTGGTAGGCCAGGGTGACGGTGTCAGTGGTTGTCCTGGGTGGTGTCAATGGTTGTCATAGTGGCATGCCAGGGTGACAGGTGTCACTGGTTGTCATGGTGGTAGGCCAGGGTGACGGTGTCAGTGGTTGTCATGGAGGTATGTCAAGGTGACGGGTGTCAGTGGTTGTCCTGGGTGGTGTCAATGGTTGTCATAGTGGCATGCCAGGGTGACGGGTGTCAGTGGTTGTCATGGAGGTATGTCAAGGTGACGGGTGTCAGTGGTTGTCCTGGGTGGTGTCAATGGTTGTCATAGTGGCATGCCAGGGTGACGGGTGTCAGTGGTTGTCCTGGGTGGTGTCAATGGTTGTCATAGTGGCATGCCAGGGTGACAGGTGTCACTGGTTGTCATGGTGGCATGCCAGGGTGACGGGTGTCAGTGGTTGTCCTGGGTGGTGTCAGTGGTTGTCATAGTGGCATGCCAGGGTGACGGGTGTCAGTGGTTGTCATAGTGGCATGCCAGGGTGACAGGTGTCACTGGTTGTCATGGTGGCATGCAAGGGTGACGGGAGTCACTGGTTGTCCTGGTTGGTGCCAGTGGTTGTCATAGTGGCATGCCAGGGTGACAGGTGTCACTGGTTGTCATGGTGGCTGGGCAGGTGATGGATGTCATGGTTGTCATGGTGGCTGGGCAGGTGATGGATGTCAGTGGTTGTCATGGTGGCATGCAAGGGTGACGGGAGTCACTGGTTGTCCTGGTTGGTGCCAGTGGTTGTCATAGTGGCATGCCAGGGTGACAGGTGTCACTGGTTGTCATGGTGGCATGCAAGGGTGACGGGAGTCACTGGTTGTCCTGGGTGGTGTCAATGGTTGTCATAGTGGCATGCCAGGGTGACAGGTGTCACTGGTTGTCATGGTGGCATGCCAGGGTGACAGGTGTCACTGGTTGTCATGGTGGCATGCCAGGGTGACAGGTGTCACTGGTTGTCATGGTGGCATGCCAGGGTGACGGGTGTCAGTGGTTGTCATAGTGGCATGCCAGGGTGACAGGTGTCACTGGTTGTCATGGTGGCATGCAAGGGTGACGGGAGTCACTGGTTGTCCTGGGTGGTGTCAATGGTTGTCATAGTGGCATGCCAGGGTGACGGGTGTCAGTGGTTGTCATGGTGGCATGCAAGGGTGACGGGAGTCACTGGTTGTCCTGGTTGGTGCCAGTGGTTGTCATAGTGGCATGCCAGGGTGACAGGTGTCACTGGTTGTCATGGTGGCATGCCAGGGTGACAGGTGTCACTGGTTGTCATGGTGGTAGGCCAGGGTGACGGTGTCAGTGGTTGTCCTGGGTGGTGTCAATGGTTGTCATAGTGGCATGCCAGGGTGACAGGTGTCACTGGTTGTCATGGTGGCATGCCAGGGTGACAGGTGTCACTGGTTGTCATGGTGGCATGCCAGGGTGACAGGTGTCACTGGTTGTCATGGTGGCATGCAAGGGTGACGGGAGTCACTGGTTGTCCTGGTTGGTGCCAGTGGTTGTCATAGTGGCATGCCAGGGTGACAGGTGTCACTGGTTGTCATGGTGGCATGCCAGGGTGACAGGTGTCACTGGTTGTCATGGTGGTAGGTCAGGGTGATGGATGTCATGGTTGTCATGGTGGCATGCAAGGGTGACGGGAGTCACTGGTTGTCCTGGTTGGTGCCAGTGGTTGTCATAGTGGCATGCCAGGGTGACGGGTGTCAGTGGTTGTCATAGTGGCATGCCAGGGTGACAGGTGTCACTGGTTGTCATGGTGGCATGCCAGGGTGACAGGTGTCACTGGTTGTCATGGTGGCATGCCAGGGTGACAGGTGTCACTGGTTGTCATGGTGGCATGCAAGGGTGACGGGAGTCACTGGTTGTCCTGGTTGGTGCCAGTGGTTGTCATAGTGGCATGCCAGGGTGACGGGTGTCAGTGGTTGTCATAGTGGCATGCCAGGGTGACGGGTGTCAGTGGTTGTCATAGTGGCATGCCAGGGTGACGGGTGTCAGTGGTTGTCATAGTGGCATGCCAGGGTGACAGGTGTCACTGGTTGTCATGGTGGCATGCAAGGGTGACGGGAGTCACTGGTTGTCCTGGTTGGTGCCAGTGGTTGTCATAGTGGCATGCCAGGGTGACGGGTGTCAGTGGTTGTCATAGTGGCATGCCAGGGTGACGGGTGTCAGTGTTGTCATGGTGGCATGCAAGGGTGACGGGAGTCACTGGTTGTCCTGGTTGGTGCCAGTGGTTGTCATAGTGGCATGCCAGGGTGACGGGTGTCAGTGGTTGTCATAGTGGCATGCCAGGGTGACAGGTGTCACTGGTTGTCATGGTGGCATGCAAGGGTGACGGGAGTCACTGGTTGTCCTGGTTGGTGCCAGTGGTTGTCATGGTGGCATGCCAGGGTGACAGGTGTCACTGGTTGTCATGGTGGCATGCAAGGGTGACGGGAGTCACTGGTTGTCCTGGTTGGTGCCAGTGGTTGTCATAGTGGCATGCCAGGGTGACAGGTGTCACTGGTTGTCATGGTGGCATGCAAGGGTGACGGGAGTCACTGGTTGTCCTGGTTGGTGCCAGTGGTTGTCATAGTGGCATGCCAGGGTGACGGGTGTCAGTGGTTGTCATAGTGGCATGCCAGGGTGACGGGTGTCAGTGGTTGTCCTGGGTGGTGTCAGTGGTTGTCATAGTGGCATGCCAGGGTGACGGGTGTCAGTGGTTGTCATAGTGGCATGCCAGGGTGACGGGTGTCAGTGGTTGTCATAGTGGCATGCCAGGGTGACAGGTGTCACTGGTTGTCATGGTGGCATGCAAGGGTGACGGGAGTCACTGGTTGTCCTGGTTGGTGCCAGTGGTTGTCATAGTGGCATGCCAGGGTGACAGGTGTCACTGGTTGTCATGGTGGCATGCCAGGGTGACAGGTGTCACTGGTTGTCATGGTGGCATGCCAGGGTGACAGGTGTCACTGGTTGTCATGGTGGTAGGTCAGGGTGATGGATGTCAGTGGTTGTCCTGGGTGGTGTCAGTGGTTGTCATAGTGGCATGCCAGGGTGACGGGTGTCAGTGGTTGTCATAGTGGCATGCCAGGGTGACGGGTGTCAGTGGTTGTCATAGTGGCATGCCAGGGTGACGGGTGTCAGTGGTTGTCATAGTGGCATGCCAGGGTGACGGGTGTCAGTGGTTGTCATAGTGGCATGCCAGGGTGACAGGTGTCACTGGTTGTCATGGTGGCTGGCAGGGTGATGGATGTCATGGTTGTCATGGTGGTAGGTCAGGGTGATGGATGTCATGGTTGTCATGGTGGCATGCCAGGGTGACGGGTGTCAGTGGTTGTCATGATGGTGGGTGTCAGTGGTTGTCATAGTGGCATGCCAGGGTGACGGGTGTCAGTGTTGTCATGGTGGCTGGCAGGGTGATGGATGTCAGTGGTTGTCATGGTGGTAGGCCAGGGTGACGGTGTCAGTGGTTGTCATAGTGGCATGCCAGGGTGACAGGTGTCACTGGTTGTCATGGTGGTAGGTCAGGGTGATGGATGTCAGTGGTTGTCATAGTGGCATGCCAGGGTGACAGGTGTCACTGGTTGTCATGGTGGCATGCAAGGGTGACGGGAGTCACTGGTTGTCCTGGTTGGTGCCAGTGGTTGTCACGTCCGAGGACAGTAAAGCATCACGTCTGAGGGACAGTAAAGCACCACGTCCTGAGGGACAGTAAAGCACTCGTCCTGAGAACAGTAAAGCACCACGTAATGAAGGACAGTAAAGCACCACGTCCTTAGGACCGTACAGCATCACGTCCTGAGGGACAGTAAAGCATCACGTCCTGAGGGACAGTAAAGCATTACGTCCTGAGGGACTATAAAGCACCACGTACTGAGGACAGTAAAGCACCACGTCCTGAGCGAGAGTAAAGCATCAAGTCCTGAGGGACAGTAAAGCATTACGTCCAGAGGGACTATAAAGCACCACGTCCTGAGGGAGAGTAAAGCATCAAGTCCTGAGGGACAGTAAAGCATTACGTCCTGAGAACCATAAAGCATCCCTCCCTGAAGGACAGTAAAGCATCACGTCCTGAGGGACAGTAAAGCACCACGTCCTGAGGGACAATAAAGCACCACGTCCTGAGGGACAGTAAAGCATCACGTCCTGAGGGACAGTAAAGCATCACGTCCTGAGGGACAGTAAAGCATCACGTCCTGAGAACCATAAAGCATCCCTCCCTGAAGGACAGTAAAGCAGCACGTCCTGAGGGACAGTAAAGCATTACGTCCTGAGGGACTATAAAGCACCACGTCCTGAGGGAGAGTAAAGCATCAAGTCCTGAGGGACAGTAAAGCATTACGTCCTGAGGGACTGTAAAGCAACATGTACTGAGGACAGTAAAGCACCACGTCCTGAGGGAGAGTAAAGCAACAAGTCTTGAGGGAAAGTAAAACATTACGTCCTCAGGGACTATAAAACACCACGTTCTAAGGAAAAGTAAAACAACACGTCCTGAGAACCATAAAGCATCCCTCCCTGAAGGACAGTAAAGCAGCACGTCCTGAGGGACAGTAAAGCACTACGTCCTGAGGGACAGTAAAGCATCACGTCCTGAGGACCGTACAGCACCACGTCCTGAGGGACAATAAAGCACCACGTCCTGAGGGACAGTAAAACACTACGTCCTGAGGGACAGTAAAGCATCACGTCCTGAGGACTGTACAACACCACGTCCTGAGGGACAATAAAGCACCACGTCCTGAGGGACAGTAAAGCATCACGTCCTGAGGACTGTACAACACCACGTCCTGAGGGACAATAAAGCACCACGTCCTGAGGGACAGTAAAGCATTACGTCCTGAGGGACACAAAAGTATCTGAGGGAGAGTAAAGCATCACGTTCTGAGGGACAGTAAAGCACCATGTCCTGAGGGACAGTAAAGCACCATGTCCTGAGGGACAGTAAAGCACCATGTCCTGAGAGACAGTAAAGGACCACGTCCTGAGGGACAGTGAAGTACCACATCCTGAGGGACTGTAAAGCACCACGTCCTGAGGGACAGTAAAGGACCACGTTCTGAGGGACAGTGAAGTACCACATCCTGAGGGACAGTAAGGCACAATGCCCTAATGGACAGTAAAGTATCCCACGTCGTAAGTGAGAGTAAAACATCACAACCTGAGGGACAGTAAAGCATTACGTCCTAAGGGACTATAAAGCATCACGTCCTGAGGGACAGTAAAGCATTACGTCCGAAGGGACTATAAAGCACCACGTCCTGAGGGACAGAAAAGCATCACGTCCTGAGGGACAGTAACGCATTACGTCCGAAGGGACTATAAAGCACCACGTCCTCAGGGACAATAAAGTATCGCGTCCTGAGGGACAGTAAAGCATTACGTCCTGAGGGACTATAAAGCACCACGTTCTCAGGGACAGTAAAGCATCACGTCCTGAGGGACAGTAAAGTACCACGTCCTGAGGGACAGTAAAGCACCACGTCCTGAGGGACAGTGAAGCACCACGTCCTGAGGGACAGTAAAGCATCACGTCCTGAGGGACAGTAAAGCACTACGTCCTGAGGGACAGTAAAGCACCACGTCCTAAGGGACAGTAAAGCACCACGTCCTGAGGGACAGTAAAGCACCACGTCCTGAGGGACAGTAAAGCACCACGTCCTAAGGGACAGTAAAGTATAACATCCTGAGGGACAGTAAAGCACCACGTCCTAAGGGACAGTAAAGCACCACGTCCTGAGGGACAGTAAAGCACCACGTCCTGAGGGACAGTAAAGCATAACATCCTGAGGGACAGTAAAGCACCACGTCATGAGGGACAGTAAAGCACCACGTCCTGAGGGACAGTAAAGCACCACGTCCTGAGGGACAGTAAAGCACCACGTCCTGAGGGACAGTAAAGCACCACGTCCTGAGGGACAGTAAAGCATCACGTCCTGAGGGACAGTAAAGCACCACGTCCTGAGGGACAGTAAAGCACCACGTCCTGAGGGACAGTAAAGCATCACGTCCTGAGGGACAGTAAAGCATCACGTCCTGAGGGACAGTAAAGCATCACG
>NC_092244.1:21760568-21955568 GCF_036320965.1 Panulirus ornatus | reverse complement strand
AGTGATGGTGGCGAGTCATGTGTTGGCGGCGGTGGATGAGCGGGCCAAGCCTCCACCACCAGCCATGGCGGACACCTCTGGACTGCTGGCCGTGGATGATACACTGCCTCCTACATGCACATACCTTCCTTCACAGCACTCAGCCTCTCTCTACACAACCTCCTGCTTATGAGCCGCCACAGGCTTCAGTAGAGACAATCAGGGGCGCGAACAGTCCTGCATTAAACTTATCAGTACATACATACATACATATATATATGGAAATACATAATGAAGTTGTACATGAAAAACAGGATCAGCTGACTTCCAAATAAAAGGGAAATAGTATTAGAAAATGCAAGCCAGACTTTCCTCTCTAACTGATGATGTTAACGTCACCGAGCAAGCACCATAATATTTTCCCCGCGCACAACACCAAACCTACCGTCATACCGTCAGCACATCTGATTTACATAAAACCTTAATGTAAAACACTACACGAAGGTCACCCTGACATTACCTACCTACCCAGCACTGACTTCAATACAACATATTTCCTTACATCAATTCATGAAGTCGACCCATCTTGTTCGACCCCCGAGTGAACCCTTGAAATCATCCCTTACAAGATAAAACGAAAAAAAAAAAAAAAAAATCAGTGTTCGCTACGCTAACAAGAGAACTTTCCCATGCATACAAAAATAATTTTCACTTACACCTTGTAAATAATGAGCCAAAGTTTAAATGGCCCAAGTTTTTGCAAGATAAAGAATGTATCCCTGAAGATAAGATAGAGTTAACTACCAGTCCTGTGGGTCACACTCTCAAGCTGTGTAGCACACACACACACACACACACACACACCAGCTGCTATAAGATATTCTCAGACGAGTCACGAGCAGTGAGGGAGGATCATGAAGGACGTGTAGCTATAGTATGTGCTGGACGGGAGGACATCCACCGTCAACACTGTAGCTACATATCATTTCACAGAGAAATACGACCCTGGGGTAGCTAAGGTACACTACTGGATGTTCCTCCGTGTTGCCAGTGCGGGTGTGTCATCAGCCGAGCACACACTCTCCCTTCGTAACATATGATACACTTCAGCCAACACCATACTCTTCCCCAGTCAAATAATTCATACTCAGGTTGTCCAATATTTTTCTCATATTCTGAGAAAGCTTATCATCAAACATTTTTCCTGTACTGGAGTGACGTATGAGGAAACAATCATCAACCATTAAACATGACACTACGTCACATTTCCCCTCCAGTGTGGCCTCATCATTATGGTTTGTGGCTTAACTATGTGTAACGTCCAATCGTCTGATTCCGTAAAAATGAAGACGTGCTCCTTACAACCACCTGATTAAGATCGCGTGACCAAAACTAACCTGTTTCTCAAAGTTATCATCAGCCCCACCTTATCATTGAGGACACAAGTTACTGAACAGGAATCAGGAATTCCTACGTCTCACCATTACATCAAATTATATAACAGGACGAGTTTGGAGTAGTGTGTGTGTGTGTGTGTGTGTGTGTGTGTGTGTGTGGGGGGGGGGGGGGGGGGGGGGGGGGGGGGGTAAGCGGTCGGTAGGACGAGAGGAACCCTGCCTGCCTGGCACCAGTATATGTACTAGACGCTCAGTACTTGCTCCGTGAAACATCTCCGTGGAACCAGGACGACGACATCCATGACCTTATTACTCCTGATGTGAAGACACGTCCCTCCCTCCCTCCCTACACTCACCACCTCAGTGACAACCTCGTCACAATATAGTTCCATTTCCTCTCCAGACAGGAAACAGTAACCTAAATATTATCTTTTTTCCTGTTCCATCAAAACTTGAGCTAATTCCAGACACTGTATGATTAACAACACAGACAACCCATCACGATAAAAACTAACATAATTATCTCCATGGAAATTAGGTTCATGACCTCGATTAATTTTCCATGTGTATAGCACTTGGGTTCATCTGCCAAGTCTTTACGTAATGAAGGGAAAAATAAATTTCCTCGTCCATCTTTTTACAACCGACGTGGCTGCTGCATTCTCACAACCAATGCTGCCCAGACATGGACACAACTTTCTGCCAAGATACATAATGATCACGTGAACCAATAATACAACCAGTTGTGACGATACTTTACCTCCCTCCAGCACCCCAGTGACACCCTCCAGCACCCCAGTGACACCCTCCAGCACTCCGGTGCCACCCTCCAGCACTCCGGTGCCATCCTCCAGCACTCTGGTGCCACCCTCCAGCAGTCTGGTGCCATCCTCCAGCAGTCCGGTGCCACCCTCCAGCAGTCCGGTGCCACCCTCCAGCACTCTGGTGCCACCCTCCAGCACTCTGGTGCCACCCTCCAGCAGTCCGGTGCCACCCTCCAGCACACCAGCGCCACCCTCCAGCACACCAGCGCCACCCTCCAGCAGTCCGGTGCCACCCTCCAGCACTCCGGTGCCATCCTCCAGCAGTCCGGTGCCACCCTCCAGCACTCCGGTGCCACCCTCCAGCACTCCGGTGCCATCCTCCAACACCCCAATGCCACCCTCCAGTATTCCGATACCACCACCCTCGTGCACTCTGGTGCCACCCTCCAGCACCCCGGTGTGCTGGAGGGTCACGTTGCCTTAGTAGTGGAAGTTGAGGAGAGCCTGGTATGCGTGGCTTGCTGCACCAGCAGCAGGTGAGCCTGCCTTCCACCTGTAACAACGGCCACCACCATATGAACCAGTAAAGTCCATCCTTTATACTGGGCGGGAGTAGCGGCAGGGCCCGGGAGCGACCTTCCTGGCCGGGAGGAGGAGGAGGAGGCCGGGAGAGAGAAGACCAATACCGTGAGAGCGGGAAGAGACTCGAGCCTGACTCCTGCCATCTCTCACGGTACATTATCCCCTTTGTCCCAGCTGCCGGCCTGGCCCCCCTGCCCACCCGACCCTCTCTGACCCGTCCCCTCCTGCCCTCCCATTTCTCCAACGCATCAGGTTATTAACTACTTCTGCATACACGGAGGAGGTTTTACACTTGTGGGCCCCCGCCTCACTCCTCTTGTCCCAGTTTTGTCTCCATTCTTCCACTTTCAGCCGTATCTTCTTCCTCTAGGCTCAGCTTGTTCTTCGACCTCACAACTCTGTTAGTGAAGAGATACTCCCTTTTTGCTGAACTCCCATTTGTGGCCCTCTTGTTCTGGACTCTCTTCTTGCATCAAAGAACCGTATTATGTTATTTTCGTCATAATCTTTTAGAAAATGTCCACGTACATATTACGTATCCCCTCACTCTTCTTATGTGGGCAGACTAGGGGCTCGCCTCTTCTATTCGTAGATAATTCCACTCTGATGAGGTATCATTCCAGCTGCATCCCTTAATACCCTTTCCAGCATTCTCTTTTAATCTTCAAGAGTAATAATGAGATTGTTGCAGCATATTCAGTCCTATTTCAACATCTCACTCTCCATGAACTTGCAGAAAATTTTGACACTGACCAAAATATAGCTGCCTCCCTCACGATCCTTCTGACATGCTACTTAGTGATACGTTTTGGGTGATGTCATCTCTTAAGTCACCATCCATGCAAGTCTCTCTCTCTCTCCCCTCCCGCCATGATGCTCACCGTCTGGTTTGTTCAAACCTCTTCTTATCTTTACGACTGAATAGTCTGGTGTTAAATTTCACAAGCTATTTGTCCGACCACTGCTTCATCTTGTGCAGGTCTCTCAGCATCATTCCGCACCCACTGTTGCTTCACACTCCTTTCACAATTTCAGGATCATCAGCAAACATGTTCTCTGGTATAAATCCGCCTCATATAGCAGATCATTTACTGGGATCAGAAAGAGTAATGGCCTCAGCACTGGGCTCTCAGGGACCTCACTTGTCATCCTCGCTCAACATGAGATGCAACCTTGTTCCCTGTTCCTCTTCAGTTAGGTCTGCACCTTACCCATTTCAGCAGCTCTCCTCTTACCCCACCTTTAATGGTTCGCTTAGTAGCAGTCTCCAGCGAGGGACAGTACCACAGGCCGTCTGGCAATCCAGCAACATACACAGAGGCATCTCGATTCTCCAGGATGGTGATGACTCGCTCATGAGAATCCAGTGGATATACCTTGACACAAGATCTTTTCCTTGTAATTCCAGGCTGTCCCCTGCTTGGGTAGCTTCTAACTGCTTTGTGAGTATTTTTCTCTAGAACTGTGAGTGTTCTGCTCGTCAGATACACTGGCCTATATAACTGACGGTACAACGCTGAAGCTCTTACATTTCGCTGGAACACCATTTCTTTCATCAGAGGACAACTTATACATCATCAGCAGTTTAACAAGGGTCTTCAGGCACCTTCCAAGTGATAACCCAACTCGACAGTAGGGTTTGTACGGGTCATGTTTTTTCATGACCCTCCATACTTTTTTATTTTTTTCTATGTCAGCTGAGACGACACGGGCAACTGACCTAATCAAGGCCATCTCATTAACATGTTCAATGAAGGTGCGCGTTCCATGCACTTTGTTCGTATATATATTTCTTTCCTTTTTTCTTTTTCTTTCAAACTATTCGCCATTTCCCGCATTAGCGAGGTAGCGTTAAGAACAGAGGACTGGGCCTTTGAGGGAATATCCTCACCTGGCCCCCTTCTCTGTCCCTTCTTTTTGATATTAAAAAAAAAAGAAAAAAGAGAGAGGGGAGGATTTCCAGCCCTCCACTCCCTCCCCTTTTAGTCGCCTTCTACGACACGCAGGGAATACGTGGGAAGTATTCTTTCTCCCTTATCCCCAGGGATATATATATATATATATATATATATATATATATATATATATATATATATTTTTTTTTTTTTTTTTTTCATACTATTCGCCATTTCCCGCGATAGCGAGGTAGCGTTAAGAACAGAGGACTGGGCCTTTGAGGGAATATCCTCACCTGGCCCTCTTCTCTGTTCCTTCTTTTGGAAAAAAAAAAAAAAAAAAAAAAAAAATATATATATATATATACCCTAGTGTAATCAAGGTACCCAGCTTATCGACTAACCTATGGGGGAGGATGAAGAGCTGGGTTGAGTGTGGTCAGACTGCTGACCAGGATTTGAACCTATGCGCTCGGTCCCGGGCGGCCCGGGAATGCGTCATGGTCAGGAACATAACCACTTTACTTCAGTATTTTATAAACATCTTTCCTCTCTCCCTGGCTGGCAGTGATGGTTTCTTCAGGTCTTTGAGTTTAAACACACTCTGAGACTTTGTGTTATCTTCTATGTACTCACCTATGTTGAAAAACTTTCTCTTCCTAGCTCCCAGTCATAATAACTTGGTTCTTTATCTTTAATGTTACCAATCTGTATGTTAGATACTTCTGGTTATATTTTCAGGTTGTCAAAAAAAAAAAAAAATCTATACCTCACTAGTTCCTTCACTCTTGCTCTGATGCATTCGTTTGTGCCACCCCTGCCTTTGCTAAATGCGCCCGGACTCACGTGTTTCCTCCGTTCTGTTCCACGACGTGACCCGGTATTCCCTTGCTCTACTACATGTTAACTCTTCCTTTAATCTGTTCCACGGATCCTCCCTCAATATATCTCACTGTTGATGCGACTCTCCTGTTACTCCAGGCAGGGGCTAGCCGTTACTGTGAGGGGTCGTCAGAGGCAGTATGGTCCTGGGAGTGTTTCTGCTGCTTGTGGTGGTTAAAAAATATACACCTCAATCCCCTTTGGTATGTCTGCCTGGCCTCCAACCTCACCCTTAACTGTTAGACGAAAGGTCATCTGAGGATCACAAGTGTCGAGCTCGTTGGGCATATCGTCGTGAGCAATGAGAGGAGAATTGAAATTTTTGGCGAACGGGAGGCCTTGGCTGCTGGGGGTACCTCCCGTCACAACCAGCAAGGACTGACCTATCAGCCGCTGGCCACACTAGCACCACCACCACCACTCGCCCTGCACCACACGCCACCAAAGCCAGCCATACACAAGACACATCCTCCATGAATCTGTCTTCACCCGCCCTCAACAACATCAGCAACTACAGCCTTCTCCCTCGAAACCGACATCACCAGCAAACCCAATCCTCTGCATCACCATTACCAGTTAACCGCTCATTCAATGCTACCATCTCCAGCAAAGCCTCTCCCTCAATACATTACAATCTTCAGCAAGCTAATAACTAAACACCACCCTCACCAGCAACAAACTCCCTTAATACCACCATCCCCAGCAACCCAAACCCTGAGCACAACATCCCTACCAATCCACTCCATCAACGTCATCATCCCCAGCAACCCACTCCCTTAAAAACATAATTCCCACCAACCCATTCCCTTAACACCACTATCCCCACAAACCCACTCCCTCTACACAACCATCCCCAGCAAACCACTCCCTCAACACATCCCCAGCAACCCACTCCCTCTACAGCAACATCGCAACCAGCCAACTCCCTCAACACCACCATCCCCAGCAACCCACTCCCTTAACACATCTCCAGCAACCCACTCCCTCAACACCATCATCTCTACCAGCCCACTCCAACACCTCCATCCCCAGTAAACCACTTCCTCAGCACCTCTACCTTACCAACCCACTCCCATAATATTATACCCCCACAAACCCATCCGCTCAACATCACCATTCCTCCCAACCCATTCGCTTAACACCACCATCTCCAGCAACCCACTCCTTTAACTCTATCATCTCCAGCAACCCATTCCCTCAAAACTCCCTGAACATCACCATCCCCATCAACCCACTCCCTCAACACCATCATCCCCAAACCCTCGACACCACGACAATCAGTAATGACAGCATACGCACACAAATGCTATGCTACATAATATAATACAGCACCAGCTTATGTTGGGCTTCAATTACGAAACGCCTGACAACATTCTTATACTCTTCACAAGGACCCATAATGACTCAAGCCTAGTCAGGCTGGGCTCCAGGAATGCCTAATACAGGAATGACTCCAAGGAAGTGGTCATCAATGCCAGGACTACCAAGAGCTTCTATTTCGAGGCAAGAGAAATACTGTAATGAAATCAATTCTCTCTCAATAAGCCTCATTAAGAAGGAAATATACCTATCTATACCTCCCAGCCACAAAGTCAATTCCCTTCTCATTTCATATTCCAGGCACCTCCCGGTGGGTTATCGTTACTGCTGCATTTTACGCGTAACTTCCCAGCCATATTTTCTGATATCATTTCCTAAAGGCAGAATGTAAGTCACGCCCTCAACGCCACCATCTCCAGCAACTCACTCTCTGAACGCAATCATCTCCAGCAACAATCTTCTTCACCCCCCCCCCCCCCACACACACACACACAGCTCTTAACTCCCAGAAACCACTCTCTTAACTGCCAACTCCTACAAACCACCCCAACAGCCCCCTCCTCCCTCAAGACCTTCCTACAACCCTGCTTCTCCCCCAATAGCACCCTTACAGCTTCTGGCCTCTACATCTTCCCCTTCTACAACACCAAAGCCTCCTCCTCCCTCAACATTTCCCCTTCTATAGCACCAGTTCTCCCTCAACACCATCCTTTAAGTCCCTTCCTCTCTGAACACCAAACTCCACAGCCTCCTCCTCCTCCCTCTACATCAGCCCCATATCCCCACCTCCCTAACACCAGCCCCAAATCCTCCTCCTCTCTATAGATTAGCTCCACATCCCCTTCCTCCCTCTTCATCAGCCCCGTAGCTTCCTCCTCCCTGAACAGCAGCCCTACATACCCCTCCTGCCTAAAACCAGCCCAAAGCCATCCTCCCTCTACATCAGCCCCCTCCTCCCTCTAAATCAGCTCTAAAGCCCCCTCCTCTGAACTCAACCTCCACAGCCTACTCCTCCCTCTACATCCGCCCCACAGCCCCTCTTCCCAAACACCAGCCCCAAAGCCTCCTCCTCCCTCTACATCACTCCCATAGCACCTACCTCCCATTACACCACCTGCTCCCCTCACCTACCCATGGCCCCTTCCCCCACAACACCACCTGCTCCCCCTCACCGGCCCGTAGCCCCCTCCTCCCTCTACACCACCTGCTCTCCTCACCTGCCCGTAGTCCCCTTCTTCCAACACCCACCTGTTCCCCTCATCTGCCCGTGGCCTCCTCCTCCCAGCACACCACTTGCTCCCCCTCACCTGCCGGTGGCCTCCTCCTTCCAGCACCCACCTGTTCCCCTCACCTGCCCGTGGCCTCCTCCTCCCAGCAAACTTTTTACTCCCCTCAGCTGCCCGTGGCCCCCTCCTCCCACTACACCACCTGCTCCCCTCGCCTGCCCGTGGCCCCTCCTCCCAGCATACGACCTGCACCCCTCACTTGTCCGTGGCAGAAGGTGAGCCAAAATGGTGACGCGGAGACAGTGACATGAGTCTGCACTTCGCGTCCACGTATCTCTTACTCTTGCAAACTGCCACGTAATTACTGCACTACATCGCCAATCCTCCGCTCCCACGGCAATCATCATTTAAGCTATCAATTAGCCAGCCTGTAATTAACGTTAGAGGGGAGGGGAGGGGAGGGGGAGAGGAGGAGTTAATAGTAGTATCTGAGAGACATTACGGGCCGGTGTTCCCTCACGGGCATCACTAGTAGGCAAAACTTGACACCCTAATGCTCTGGGCTGTACCCCCAGAGACCAGCGATCCCCAACCGGACCCAGACACTCCGTCCAACAGGTGGGTTTATGACAACATCGAACACGAAGGTGTCACTCCCTGAACACCATCTCCTCCAGCAAACCAACTCCTGAATACCACCATCTCCAGCAAATCCATCCCTGAACACCACCATCTCCGGCAAACCCATCACTGAACACAATTTCCAGCAAACCCACATGACACCATCATCTCCAGCAACCCACCCTTGAACACCATCTCCAGCAAACCCACCCCTGAACACAATTTCCAGCAAACCCACATGACACCATCATCTCCAGCAACCCACCCTTAAACACCATCTCCAGCAAACCCACCCCTGAACACCATCATCTCTAGCAACCCACCCTTGGACACCATCTCCAGCAAACCCACCCCTGAACACCATCATCTCCAGCAAACCCACCCCTGAACACCATCATCTCTAGCAACCCACCCTTGGACACCATCTCCAGCAAACCCACCCCTGAACACCATCATCTCCAGCAAACCCACCACTGAACACCATCATCTCCAGCAAACCCACCCTTGAACACCACCATCTCCAGCAAACCCACCCCTGAACACCATCATCTCCAGCAAACCCACCACTGAACACCATCATCTCCAGCAAACCCACCCTTGAACACCACCATCTCCAGCAAACCCACCCCTGAACACCATCATCTCCAGCTAACCCACCACTGAACACCATCATCTCCAGCAAACCCACCACTGAACACCATCATCTCCAGTAAACCCATCCCTGAACACCACCATCTCCAGTAAACCCACCCAAGAACACCATCATCTCCAGCAAACCCACCATTGAACACTACCATCTCCAGCAAACCCACCCCTGAACACCATCATCTCCAGCAAACCCATCCCTGAACACCATCATCTCCAGCAAACCCACCCCTGTACACCATCATCTCCAGCAAACCCACCCCTGTACACCATTATCTCCAGCAAACCCATCCCTGAACACCATCATCTCCAGCAAACCCACCCCTGAACACCATCATCTCCAGCAAACCCATCCCTGAACACCATCATCTCCAGCAAACCCATCCCTGAACACCATCATCTCCAGCAAACACACCCCTGAACACCATCATCTCCAGCAAACCCACACCTGAACACGACGTATGGTCGTGCTTAAGGGTCGTACCGTCGTGCTTAAGGGTTGTACCGTCGTGCTCAAAGGTCGTTCCGTCATGCTCAAGGATCGTACCGTCGTACTCAAGGATTGTACCATCGTGTTCAGGCAACGTACCGTTGTGCTCAGGCATCACACCATCGAGCTGAAAGGTTCGTACCGTCGTGCTCTAGGGTCGTACTCAAAGTGGGTGGTTTTATGAATACAAACGAAGTATTGAACGGTGAGCCGATATCCAACTATATCACTCGTTAAACACGGATTTTACAGGTAAAAACACCATATTTCAGAGAAGCATAGACCGGGGTTACAAAATTGAAATACAGACTTTATATTTCAATTCCCCGTCAGTCGCCACTTTTGCAAGCCTGTCGCCAGTGGAGTATATTTCCAACCCAGTGCAGCTGGCGAGCACAATTAACAGAATGGGTCAGAGATAAAAGAAAAACCCAATATTTATTTTAATTCACATGTTAACAAATTTTCAGGGCTACCGCTTGCCAATCAGAGAGGCGGAGAGGAATGGTTGCCGTGGCAGGCAGCGAGTTATGGTGGTAGGCATGACGAGTCATGGTAGGAGGGAATGATGATGTAGAAAAAGGAAACTGCGATACATGGGATGGGGGGAATGACTGAGGGAGAGATCATGGGTATGGCAAAGAGGACCACGGGAGAGTAATGGCAGGGAACGGGAGAGGAATAGTAGCCACAGTAGGGAGAGACGGGAAGGACAGGTAGTCATGATGGGGAGGAATGGTAGAGTCTGATGGTTAAGAGCGAAGGAAGTCATGACAAAGAGGCACGGCTGAGGACACACGGGGTGAGGTGACGACTGAAAGGCAAGAAGCAATGAAGTGATGTTCTTCCTGAGGACAGGGGGAGACAGTGCTGGGGGGAGAGGAAGGGAAGGGGAAGGGGAGAGGAGAGGGAGTTGGTTGGTTGTCATGGTAGCGTTGTCCGCGGGGGTACACTGGCAGTCACAGGGCAGGAAGCGCAGACACGCAAATAACTGGAAAACGGGAAATCACGCACAGCTGGGCCACAACGTAGGTAATGCACGGTAATCATGGTGAGGACGAACAATGGTAATGGACAAGAGAGGGTTGGGAGTACTCATGGTATTTGGAGAAGGAATGGTAAGGAGGTGAGATGGGGCGGGGATGATACATGATAAAAACTGGCTGTACGTCTGCCCGCCACCATTAGCCACTGGCCTCACATGGTTACTGTGTGTAGTAACTCAAGGGCCTGGCCCTTGTTTGTGTGGTAACTCAAGGGTCGGGCCATTCTGTGGTAACTCAAGGGTCTGGCCGTTGTTTGTGCGGTAACTCAAGGGTCTGGCCGTTGTTTGTGCGGTAACTCAAGGGTCTGGCCGTTGTTTGTGCGGTAACTCAAGGGTCAGGCGGATGTTTTTGCGGTAACTTAAGGGTCGGGCCGTTGTTTGTGTGGTAACTCAAGGGTCTGGCCATTGTTTGTATGGTAACTCAAGGGTTTAGCCATTGTCTGTGTGGTAACTCAAGGGTCGGGCCATTGTTTGTGCGGAAACTCAAGGGTCTGGCCATTGTCTGTGCGGTAACTCAAGGGTCGGGTCGTTGTTTGTGTGGTAACTCAAGGGTTTGGCCGTTGTTTGCGCGGTAACTCAAGGGTTAGGCCGTTGTTTGTGCGGTAACTCAAGGGTCTGGCCGTTGTTTGTGCGGCAACTCAAGGGTCTGGCCGTTGTTTGTGCCGTAACTCAAGGGTTTGGCCGTTGTTTGCGCGGTAACTCAATGGTCGGGCCGTTGTTTGTGCGGTAACTCAAGGGTCTGGCCATTGTTTGTGCGGTAACTCAAGGGTCGGGCTGTTGTTTGTGTGGTAACTCAAGGGTCGGGCCGTTGTTATGTCTGTTTCTTTCCCTACACAGCAAAGCCTTGGAACTCTGTATTCACCCCGGTCTTAGCTCATACCTCAAGACCTGCTCCTCGGGTTCTCCAGGCCCTAGAAAACTCTGTATATCCCAAGTCCTTCCTTCCTGACCTCGCTTTTGGTACAGACTGGTGTCCATAACTGATGCCTTACTCATGGGGAAAAAAAATCAGCTGAGGGAGGTGCAAGAACGCCGCCATGGCAGAAAAAGGGCAGGAGTCATGGTAGAGAGTGATGATGTGGCTGGGGAGAAGTCTTGTGAGTAAATAGATCACAAAAGTTACTTATGGAAGGAGAAGATTTGAGTCGGGGCAGGAGGGAGAGGAGACCGTACCAGAGCCTGGTGATGGCCAACACCCTGACCCCCGCGGTGCCTCCCACGGGACGGAACTACGTACGTACGTACGTACACCTCAGGCCAGTCACCAACACCCACTGTGGGCGGGAGGGAAGAAGTACGGGTTGAAGGCATGACCGGTGATGAGTGGAGGAGTGACCGTTGATGAGCGGAGGAGTGACCGGTGATGAGTGAGGAGTGGCGGAATGACCGGTAATGAGTGTAGGAGTGACCGGGGATAACTGTATGAGGCACGGGAGCAAGGAGGCGGCGGTGGGGACCCCGGGGAAGGGTATTGGTGCTGGCCAAGGTCGCGGTCGGAGCCTTGGCCTCCTTACATCATGACCACAAGACGTCCACCACCAACCACATCACTCCTCCCGGACGACGGCCAAATCCACCCAAGCTCACATCACCAGAGGTATGTATGGTGGTGACCATGGAATCTTCTGGACAAGTATCATGTTTATAATGGTAACAATGGCGCAAGGAGGCGCCAGTGAGCCGGGCCTGGCGCCACATGTATCAAACTTTATGTTAAAACTTGTTGGAGGCGATCACCACTCTGGCCGCTTAACACGGCGACCCTCGTGAGCTGCTGCTACTGCTGCCGCCTCCTGCTGGCTGGCTGAAGGCTTCTAGCTGGTGGAGGGAGTCTGGCTGGCGGAGGGAGTCTGGCTGGCGGAGGGAGTCTGGCTGGTGGAGGGGGGCCTGGCTGGTTGTGTGTGTGTGTGTGTGTGTGGGGGGGGGGGGGGTTGGCAGGAGGAGGGAGACCTTAAGTATGAAAAGGTCCTGCTGGTGGAAAGGTCGTGGCTGGTGGAGGGCTGGCCAGTGGAGGGCGCCTGGAGTATGAATAGGGACTGGCTGGTGGGAGAGAGTCCTGGCTAATGAAAAGGGGCTGATGGAGGGGGACTGGCATATTGAGGGGGGTCTGGCTGGCGTGAGGGGGCTAAAATGGCTTGAGATGTGGAGGATAATTGTCACGTTCGGGAGTGGGGGGGGGGGGGGGGGGGGCATGTAAATAGAATTGTCATATGGAGGGGGCCTGTCATGTGGAAGGGCCATCATCTTATGTGTCGTGCCATCATCTCGCAACATGACTCATCATCATCCCTGTCATCATCCCTCACTCGCAGGTAGTAGCCTTAGTATGGTACAGTATAGCCAACGGCAGTACAGTACAGTATAGCCAACGACAGTACAGTACAGTATAGTCAACGTCAGCACAGCACAGAGAGCGTCAGTCATGAGGGTACAATATAGCCAGCGTGAATAGGGTACAGCCAGAGTCAGTCATTAGGGTACAGGATAGCCAGCGTCAGTAGGTTACGGCTAGCGTCAGTAAGTTACAGCCAGCGTCAGCAGGACACAGTCAGCGTCAGTAGGTTACAGCTAGCGTCAGTAAGTTACAGCCAGGATCAGTAGGGTACAGCCAGCGTCAGTAAGTTACAGCCAGCGTCAGCAGGACACAGTCAGCGTCAGTAGGTTACAGCTAGCGTCAGTAAGTTACAGCCAGCATCAGTAGGGTACAGCCAGCATTACTAGGGTACTGCCAGCGTCAATAGGGTACAGAAGAGAGAGGTAAGCTCACCAACCATCCACTCCCCGTAGTTAACGTATCAATTAGCATTACGGTCTCCAGATAAAAAGAGTGGCATACATATATCTGTAGCTTTAATTGGATCACATTTTATGCTCTACGTATTATTTTTAGAAAATATCAGCGAAATTTTAGTCCGCATTTTCCAGTTGTTTTAACAAACTGAATGATTATATGAAAAAAAGGAGACAATAGTGTTGGTCTATGATTACATTTTCCCATTATCCAGAATATCATTCACACACACACACACACAAACATATATATATATATATATATATATATATATATATATATATATATATATATATATATATATATATTGGGAAGGATCACAGTTTTGCGCCTGATCAAGTACATTCCTATGAGTCCACGAGGAAAATGAAATACGATAAGTTCTCAAGTGCACTTTCGTGTAATAATCACATCATCAAGGGAGACACAAGAGAGAAATATAACAGTCAGTTGTTATACAACGAAGAGACGTAGCTAGGAAGCCATTTGGTAAACAAGTGATTGTCCAAGACAGACAACGAGCGTATCATAAACTTATGTGGACAAGAAGGTGAATTGTTTACAAATTCTATAAACAATAAAGTTATCCAATTTGCAACGACTTTCACTAAAATTAAGGTTATAATTCTTTGTGTATTCAATAATAGAAGATTCATTAAAATTTCTCTTGGTACTGGAGTTTAGTTAATAACAGAAATGGCATTACGCCAGTCAATAGAATGATCATAGTTTTTAACGTGATTAAACAAGGCATTTGATTCTTGTCTTGTTCTTATAATACATTCATGTTGCATAAGTCTAACAGAAAGATCCTTACCAGTTACCCAACATAAAACTTATCACAATTTCTAAATGCCACTTTAAAGATGCATCCAGGAGAAATTTCTGGTGAGTTCCTAATTAAGATATTCTTTATAGTATTATTGTTGCTGAAGGCAACATTTACATTAAAGGATTTAAGAAACATGGGAAGTAAAATTACTATTAAAAGGGATAACTGAAAGATTCTTGGTGTCAATGAGAGGTTTGGGTTAAACTCTATAATGATTTCTTTGCTAACTTAAGGGATTTATCAATGAAAGATCTAGGGCACTTTAACTTAGATCAAATAGAACATATCTTCTCAAACTCTTCATCAATAAACTCTGGACTGCAAATACGTAATGCCCTAAGGAACATAGATTGAAATGATGATAATTTAACTCTGTCATGTTGATATGAGTAATAATGGATATCCATCATCGTGTTTCATTTTCCCTGTGAATTCATAGGAATATACTTGATCACGCGCAAAACTGAGATTCTTTCCAATATATATATATATATATATATATATATATATATATATATATATATATATATATATATATATATATATATTTTTTTTTTTTTTTTTTGCTTTGTCGCTGTCTCCCGCGTTTGCAAGGTAGCGCAAGGAAACAGGCGAAAGAAATGGCCCAACCCACCCCCATACACATGTATATACATACACGTCCACACACGCAAATATACATACCTACACAGCTTTCCATGGTTTACCCCAGACGCTTCTCATGCCCTGATTCAATCCACTGACAGCACGTCATCCCCGGTATACCACATCGATCCAATTCACTCTATTCCTTGCCCGCCTTTCACCCTCCTCCAGGTTCAGGCCCCGATCACACAAAATCTTTTTCACTCCATCTTTTCTCCTCGTTCCCTCCATCTCCGACACATATATCCTCTTGGTCAATCTTTCCTCACTCATTCTCTCCATGTGCCCAAACCATTTCAAAACACCCTCTTCTGCTCTCTCAACCACGCTCTTTTTATTTCCACACATCTCTCTTACCCTTACATTACTTACTCGATCAAACCACCTCACACCACACATTGTCCTCAAACATCTCATTTCCAGCACATCCACCCTCCTGCGCACAACTCTATCCATAGCCCACGCTTCGCAACCATACAACATTGTTGGAACCACTATTCCTTCAAACATACCCATTTTTGCTTTCCGAGATAATGTTCTCGACTTCCACACATTCTTCAACGCTCCCAGGATTTTCGCCCCCTCCCCCACCCTATGATTCACTTCCGCTTCCATGGTTCCATCCGCTGCCAGATCTACTCACAGATATCTAAAACACTTTTCTTCCTCCAGTTTTTCTCCATTCAAACTTACCTCCCAATTGACTTGACCCTCAACCCTACTGTACCTAATAACCTTGCTCTTATTCACATTTACTCTTAACTTTCTTCTTTCACACACTTTACCAAACTCAGTCACCAGCTTCTGCAGTTTCTCACATGAATCAGCCACCAGCGCTGTATCATCAGCGAACAACAACTGACTCACTTCCCAAGCTCTCTCATCCACAACAGACTTCATACTTGCCCCTCTTTCCAAAACTCTTGCATTCACCTCCCTAACAACCCCATCCATAAACAAATTAAACAACCATGGAGACATCACACACCCCTGCCGCAAACCTACATTCACTGAGAACCAATCACTTTCCTCTCTTCCTACACGTACACATGCCTTATATCCTCGATAAATACTTTTCACTGCTTCTAACAACTTGCCTCCCACACCATATATTCTTAATACCTTCCTCAGAGCATCTCTATCAACTCTATCATATGCCTTCTCCAGATCCATAAATGCTACATACAAATCCATTTGCTTTTCTAAGTATTTCTCACATATATTCTTCAAAGCAAACACTTGTTGATCCACACATCCTCTACCACTTCTGAAACCACACTGCTCTTCCCCAATCTGATGCTCTGTACATGCCTTCACCCTCTCAATCAATACCCTCCCATATAATTTACCAGGAATACTCAACAAACTTATACCTACATATATATATATATATATATATATATATATATATCTTTTTTCTTTCAAACTATTCGCTATTTCCCGCGTTAGCAAGGTAGCGTTAAGAATAGAAGACTGGGCCTCTGAGGGAATATCCTCACCTGGCCCCCTTCTCTGTTCCTTCTTTTGGAAAAAAAAAAAAAGAGGGGAGGATTTCCAGCCCCCCGCTCCCTCCCCTTTTAGTCGCCTTATACGACACGCAGGGAATACGTGGGAAGTATTCTTTCTCCCCTATCCCCAGGGATAATATATATATATAAATATATATATATATATATATATATATATATATATATATATATATATATATATATATATATATATATATATATTCGTCATTTCCCGCGTTAGCGAGGCAGCGTTAAGAACAGAGGACTGAGCCTTAAAGGAAATATCTTTACTTGGGCCCCTTCTCTGTTCCTTTTTTGGAAAAATTAAGAAACGGGAGGGGAGGGTTTCCAGCCCTCTGCTCCCTTCCCTTTTAGTCACCTTCTACGACACGCGGGGGAATACGTGGGAAGATTCTTTCCCTCCCATCCCCAGGGATGTGTGTGTGTGTGTGTGTGTGTGTTACACCGCAGTGAAAAGACACCTGTACCGAGGCCTCATCACTGGAGTACAGTCTCGTCAAAAGAACTTCTCACTAAGAAAGAGTCCATCATTTCCCTGTTACTGCGAGCGGCGCAGCCTTTGAACTGCAACAGCTCCTAGAACGAGTACCAAGGGAGTACCAAAACTCTAACTTTGAAACACCACACATATATATATATATATATATATATATATATATATATATATATATATATATATATATATATATATATATATATATATGTATATACTGTATATACTAATTATGCATGGAAGTCTTTATTACAGGGAGCACGACGGTGCGACCCTTGTGCACGAAGCTAGGACGTTTGGGAATGGTGGCCTAGCCTTCGACCTGACTATTAGGAGTAGGTCAAAGGTTAGACCATTATATACATGTGCTCAACGGGCTGGAAGAAAAAATAATAATACCCGAAATGAAGAGACGTCTTTGCTACAAATTAGTCACATGTGGATGTGTTAATTTCCTCCCTCCCTCCCTCCCTTCCGCTTCTGCCACTCCCGCAACACCCCTATCCTCCCCCGTTCCTGGTGGTTACCACACCTGGACGCCAGAGAAGGTGAGAATAAGATGTGAAATTTACCTGGGCAATCTCTTATTGAATCTGAACAATTTATTCTGACAAAACCAGCCACTCCCACCCCACCCCTCCCCAGCCACCACCAGCAAGCGTTGACAGATGCCAGATAATGCCTCCACCAGCTACCAGGATGGGCCACATGTGTTGTGAGAGTGTACATATGTGATGTTAGATCATAACACCTGAAAGTTACAAGATTATTCGATGGATGAATTTAACGTGACGCTGACGAACCTGAAGGCAAGGCAAGCAAGTAACCAGGCTACCTTCCATGTCCTCCAGGCCACCTTATAAGTCCTCACATTTTCTTCACGCTACCTTACACGGCATCGACGCTACTTTACACGTCCTCATCCTGCTGCAAGAACATCTTACGCGTCTTCATCCTCCTTCGAGGATACCTCACACGCTCTCATCCTACTTCAAGGACACCTTACACGTCCTCATCCTGCTTCGAGGCCGCTTACACGTTCAAATCCTACTTCGAGGCCACCTTACACGTTCTCGTTCTGGTTTGAGGCCACCTAACACGTGCTTATCCTGTTCTACGGTCACTTTACACGACTCCAAGAGGTTGGAAGGGAGGGGGGCACCAAGTCCTAAGACTGCCTGAGGTTCACCTTACATGTTCAACCTCTGCCACCAGGACACACCACACGTCCCACCCCCGCCTCAAGGTCACATAACACGCCGTCACAACTTTGTACGTTTTCATGATGACGAAGTCGTCCAACAAGGCACCCTTCATATCCTACCTGGGTTACTAGTGGCGTCTCCGTCCTCACTATCTACGTCACCCCATGACGTCCGCCATGGTGTTCGAAAGTGAGAAATCTGCCGTATGCTAAAGTAACTCTTTTTTTTTCCGTAGCCTCCAAAGAACCTGCTCCTTGCAGCCTCCAGAGATCCTACTCTCTGCAGCCTCCAGAGATCCTACTTTCTACGAAAACTATAGCCAATACTTCATTGTCCAACTTCTGTGTCTATTGAGCAAGGAGAGGGGGTTCGTGTGGCAAATGATGGGGGAAAATGATTGATGGGGCACATGATTTGGGGTAATGGCTGATGATGTAATGACTGATGGAGTACATGATAGGGGACATACCTGATATGGTATATGAAGGAGTTATGACTGATGGGGCGAATGACTAACACGGCACGTGAAGGGGTAATGACTGATGGGGCGAATGACTAACACGGCACGTGAAGGGGTAATGACTGATGGGGCGAATGACTAACACGGCACGTGAAGGGATAATGACTGATGGGGCGAATGGGAAGGTTGACGCGTGGCATCCTTGAGGGTGACGCGACCAGAAGACTGGTGTATGGGAACGACGAAGTCGGCGAGTAATGACGCGGGGAGTGGAGCACTGGGGAGTGGAGCACTGGGGAGTGGGGCACTGGGGAGTGGAGCACTGGGGAGTGGAGCACTGGGGAGTGGTGCACTGGGGAGTGGAGCACTGGGAGTGGTGCACTGGTGAGTGGAGCACTGGGAGTGGTGCACTGGGGAGTGGAGCACTGGGAGTGGTGCACTGGGGAGTGGAGCACTGGGAGTGGTGCACTGGGGAGTGGAGCACTGGGAGTGGTGCACTGGGGAGTGGAGCACCGGGGGGGGTGGAGTACCGAGGAGTGGTGCACTGGGGAGTGGAGCACTGGTGAGTGGAGCACTGGGGAGTAGTGCACTGGGGAGTGGAGTACTGAGGAGTGATGCACTGGGGGAAGTTCCAGGAGGACGCACGACTAACCTGGGAAATTACGGCTGGATGCAAATAGTGCCACTCACGCGGACTGACCTTCACAAGAGTTCGGCTGAAAGGTTTGGAAGCTCAACGTGGATAACACTATCTGATATGGTGATGGTCTAAATGGTTCATCTACATTCTTTTGTTTTCTCATGTTTCCTGAGATGGTTTACGCAACTGAGGACCTAATCTAGGCCATCTCATTAACGCTATATATATATATATATATATATATATATATATATATATATATATATATATATATATATATATATATTAGATATCTGGGAGTGGATCTGGCAGCGGATGGAACCATGGAAGCGGAAGTGGATCATAGGGTGGGGGAGGGGGCGAAAATCCTGGGGGCCTTGAAGAATGTGTGGAAGTCGAGAACATTATCTCGGAAAGCAAAAATGGGTATGTTTGAAGGAATAGTGGTTCCAACAATGTTGTATGGTTGCGAGGCGTGGGCTATGGATAGAGTTGTGCGCAGGAGGATGGATGTGCTGGAAATGAGATGTTTGAGGACAATGTGTGGTGTGAGGTGGTTTGATCGAGTGAGTAACGTAAGGGTAAGAGAGATGTGTGGAAATAAAAAGAGCGTGGTTGAGAGAGCAGAAGAGGGTGTTTTGAAGTGGTTTGGGCACATGGAGAGGATGAGTGAGGAGGGATTGACCAAGAGGATATATGTGTCGGAGGTGGAGGGAACAAGGAGAAGAGGGAGACCAAATTGGAGGTGGAAGGATGGAGTGAAAAAGATTTTGTGTGATCGGGGCCTGAACATGCAGGAGGGTGAAAGGAGGGCAAGGAATAGAGTGAATTGGAGCGATGTGGTATGCCGGGGTTGACGTGCTGTCAGTGGATTGAAGCAGGGCATGTGAAGCGTCTGGGGTAAACCATGGAGAGCTGTGTAGGTATGTATATTTGCGTGTGTGGACGTATGTATATACATGTGTATGGGGGGGGTTGGGCCATTTCTTTCGTCTGTTTCCTTGCGCTACCTCGTAAACGCGGGAGACAGCGACAAAGTATAATAAAAAAAAAAAAATATATATATATATATATATATATATATATATATATATATATATATTCTTATGAGTCCAAGGAGAAAATGAAACACGATAAGTTCCCAAGTGCACTTTCGTGTAATAATCACATCATCAGGGGAGACACAAGAGAGAAATATAAGTCAGTTGATATACATCGAAGAGACGAAGCTAGGACGCCATTTGGTAAACATCCTGAACTTGGGGCTGACAATCATACTATGAGTTTTCTCAATAAACTTTATACAAGATTTTCCCTCAGCCTGGCTTACCCCAAGACTTGACTTTCCCACAGCAAACATGCGTCGTCTCTTTCTTGAATAAATGTCTCACACGTTTAAACTGGACACAGGGACAGCTAATCCGGACGCCAGACCAGTGTACCCCTTCACAAGGCTGTGGGTATCCCTACCCCCACGCAGAGCACTTCAACAGCATCACTAATGCATTCACCATTATCATCATCAAGCAGTAGTAGTAGTATCAGTAGGCTTCATTATCATCACTCACTATCACAAGATAGTGAATGATGATGCCCGCTTCATGTGTACGGCTGAAGATGATTTGATCAGTTTCCGTTTTCTTTAAGTATGATTTACCCGTTTTCTGGTGAGACACGTGACCTCACCATAGTTTGTATGAAGGTGCCTGACGCTACTCCTCAAAGATGTCTCACACTTTCCTTAATACCAAATGACACCTGCCCAAGACGTCGCCCCTCCCCTGAGCAGCAAACCATCTCTCTCTCTGCCTACCATTACTCCAGGACATCAATACATCACTACCCCTGGGAAGCAGAAACATCCCCCCTCATACCGATATCTGCACAATGATCTTCCTCTGATGACATCAATACATCACTGACCATCTCGTTGATATGTGACATCAGCACATCCCAGGTATCACCGTGTCCCTCTCCCTGACATCAAACAATACCTTCTCCCTAATGACATCAATACCTCCCTCCAGCCTCTGACATCAACAAACAGTTCACAACGAAAGCACATCCTGACTTCACCGTGACATCAGAACCCGCTTCCTTCTGACATCAACACATCCCATCACCTTACACCATGACATCCCCCACCCCCAGGTCTCCCTACCACCGTCACCATCCCCCTTCCCTCTGACATCTACGACCCCCCCACCCATCCCCATCTTCCGAACATCAGCACCCTCCCCCCCCACTGACATATCCGTCCCCCACCTCCGGCATCAAGAGACCCGGACCCTGCCTCATTATCATGCCATTACGTTATCTGCCTCATTTTTCATCGGCTCGTCCCTCACAATATGACCCCAGAAGCTTCATCTTCCATTCCCTAACTCCAAAAAAGAGGCCAAGGTTTTTGTTGACTCGCCATCCTCACATCTGGTGAGCCCTGCGCCTAAGTAAATTTCCTTTCACTGATCACCATTACTGGGGGAGTTGTCACATGCTACGTTCTTACTTATTATGTAAAACGTATCAAAATCCAAGGTACACGTTATGCCTCTTTATACACCCTTTTACGGAGGCGAATGCTGCGCTTCAATCAGCAGCAGGGAAAAGGCGGATTTCTTTGTAACGAGAAAGTCCTCGTCAGGACTGTACTGCAATTCGGCTTCACCAAACACGATTTCTCATTCGTCAATGAACAGGAAGGAATACAGTCTCACTCAGGATCCTCTCGCCCCAGAGAAGTTCATCACTTCTCTGCTCGTGCGTGGGTGCACAGCTCTGGAGTCTGCAGGAGTTGTATACTGTAAGATGTGTGTGTGTGTGTATGTGTCTGTACAAGATGCTCAAGTCCTCACACGTTTAAACTGGACACAGGAATAGCTAACCCAGACAATACATCAGTGTGGCTTGTACCCCTTCAAGGCTGTGGGTATCCCCAACCCCAAAGAAACCCTGAGATAACGATACATCCACGTAATCTTGTCAATCCTGGAAACGTTTCACCACAAAAATAAGATGGACTGTCTGTGGCCACGAGTTGGAAAGGTAATGATCCCACATCAGTAACACAGTAACTAGGTCGATCAGCGTGAGAGGAAAGTCTGGAGGCGAGTGAACCTAGTGAACGGTCTTGTGATCCCATCCTTCTCCTGCCCTATGGTGAGAACCCTTCCCCCTACTGCCCATCCCTCCTCCCCTGTACGTCTGGATGACACCCTCGGTCATCTCGGACTCACCTTAAACTTCTCCTTGAGCACGGAGATGTCCGTGCCCTCGGGAGGGCATGGCACATTGTAGAACTCGCCCTCTTCCTCCGTCAGGAACTTGTACCAGCCCTCCACTGGCGACTTGATGATCTCGCTGATGCCGAAGGACATGGAGCCCATGAAGTCATTGCGGGAAGTTCGATCCCAATCCCAGCACTCCACCAGCAGGCGGCGGTCCTTGTCCTCGGGCTTCAGATCGCTGTGGACGGCCAAATTCCAGTCAGTAATGGATAGCGGGAACACACGAGGGCGCACACATGTACGTGGGAAGAACCAATAACAAGACCTGATTGATGGTCGATGATGAGGTTATCCCCTGCAGGATACTTACAACACATGGGAAGGTCAGGTAACACAAAGCCTGATGGTCTATGTCGAGATTATCTCAGGAATATCAAATGGGAAGGACATATAACAGACCCGATATCTATGATATCGTTATCTCCTGAAGGACAGCAATGCTACATGGGATGGCTAGACAACACAAGACCTGATGATCTACGATGAGGTTATTTGCTAGAGGCGAGTAACAAAACAGGAAGGGTACACGGAATGGATGAGACATGGGCTATGACGGGTAATAGTATATAGGAAAACAGAAGACCTGATTGTATATACAGAGGTTATCTTCTGAAGAACAGAAACATTACATGGGAAGGTCAGATTTTACAAGACCTGATGGTCTATATTGAGATCACCTACTGCAGGCCGGTAATACTACATGGGAAGGTCAGATAGCATAAGACCTGATGGTCTATGACAAGGTTATCTGCTGCAGGGCTGTAATACTATATAGGAAGGTCAGATAACATAAGACCTGATGGTCTATGACGAGGTTATCTGCTGCAGGACTGCAACAGGATCGTAAATCATATATCTGTATAAATGGCGGCAGAACAGTGAAGCAAAGGAGCAACATAGCGGGGCGAGGAGGGACGGGGGGTTGCAGAGAGAGAGAGAGAGAGAGAGAGAGAGAGAGAGAGAGAGAGAGAACTGCCAGTCAATAACACGAACCAAGGAAGAGAGAGAGCAGCGTTCACGAGCTTCATCAAGACCACGAGACGTACTGGGAAATTCACTATACGTATAATGTGCCAGGTCAAAAATGATGAAATAATAAATAAATAAAATAAGAAACTTGACCCAGTACAGGAACACCAGGAAGCTCTCGTGTAAACTGCGAGGTAACATGACTCTGACAGATTTTATGATGATAAATAACGTCTGTTGTGCATGACATTATTTATCTGCATCATGAAGTATTATCTGACTCCTCACTATTACACACACACACACACACACACACACACACACACAGTAGGGTGAACTAGTACACAACATCCACACATGTTAGACTTTCATATCTTGCTATATTTCCTGCCCAGCCACCCGCTCCCTCCCCTTTTAGTCGCCTTCTACGACACGCAGGGAATACGTGGGAAGTATTCTTTCTCCCCTATCCCCAGGGACTTTCATATCTTGCTATATTTCCTGCCACACGAGAGAGAGAGAGAGAGAGAGAGAGAGAGAGAGAGAGAGAGAGAGAGAGAGAGAGAATCAGAGCTGTAAACTCCAGCAATAAGCAGGTCTGTCGTAAGCGCCACCAGAGCCGGCGGCGGCGGCCAGCGCACCCACACCGTCAACACCTGCACCAGGTTCAAACATCCGACACCACCACCACCACCACCAGCAGCTGCAGGAGGCTGTGGGGGCACCAAGAGGCTTGGCACTGGCGACGCTGGGGAGGGGGGAGTCTGGGGTGCTGGTGGCCAGGGGTGATATGATGGGGACACAACAGGTGGGTGGTTGTGGTACTGGTGCAGTACTGGTACTGGTGAAGTACTGGTAGTGTTGTCAAAGACAGTGGTACTGATATCTAGTACTGGTAGTGGTATCTAGTACTGGTAGTGGTGACTGATACGGGTAGTAGTAACTGGTAATGGTGAGTCGTACTCGTAATCTTGGCTGGTACTGGTCGTGGTGACTGGTAACTTTAAGTGGGGACTAGTACTGGTAGCAGTGACTGATATTAGTAACGGTGAATAGTACGAGTAAAGGTAACTGCTATTGGTAAAGATGACTGGAGCTAGTAACAATGACTGCTAAGGGTTGTGGTAACTGGTACTGAAAGTGTTGACTGCTAGTGGTAGTAATGACTGGTACTGTTAGTAGTGACAGGTACTGACTGTGGTGACCGCTACTGTTAGTGGTGACTGGTACTGGATGTGGTGACTGGTACTGGATGTGGTGACTGGTACTGGATGTGGTGACTGCTACTGGATGTGGTGACTGGTACTGGAAGTGGTGACTGGTACTGGATGTGGTGACTGGTACTGGAAGTGGTGACTGGTACTGGAAGTGGTGACTGGTACTGGAAGTGGTGACTGGTACTGGATGTGGTGACTGGTACTGGATGTGGTGACTGGTACTGGATGTGGTGACTGGTACTGGAAGTGGTGACTGGTACTGGATGTGGTGACTGGTACTGGAAGTGGTGACTGGTACTGGAAGTGGTGACTGGTACTGGAAGTGGTGACTGGTACTGGAAGTGGTGACTGGTACTGGAAGTGGTGACTGGTACTGGAAGTGGTGACTGGTACTGGATGTGGTGACTGGTACTGGATGTGGTGACTGGTACTGGATGTGGTGACTGGTACTGGAAGTGGTGACTGGTACTGGAAGTGGTGACTGGTACTGGAAGTGGTGACTGGTACTGGAAGTGGTGACTGCTACTTATAGTGGTGACTGGTATTGGAAGTGGTGACTGCTACTTATAGTTGTGACTGCTACTTATAGTGGTGACTGGTATTGGAAGTGGTAACTGGTACTTATAGTGGTGACTGGTATTGGAAGTGGTGACTGGTACTCATAGTGGTGACTGGTACTGGAAGTGGTGACTGCTACTGAAAGTGGTGACTGGTACTTATAGTGGTGACTGGTACTTATAGTGGTGCCTGGTTCTGTTAGTAGCGGCTGGTACTGGCTTAAGTAACGTACTGGTAGTGTTGCCTGGTACTAGTAAGAGTAATTGGTACAGTTAATGATGACTGGTATCGACAATAGTGACTGGTACTGGTAGTAGTAACTAGTCCTGATAATAATTAGCGGTACTGGCGGTAGTCATTGGTACTGGTAATGGTGACTGGTACTGGTAATGGTAGTAGTGACTAGTTCTGCTAATGGTGACTAGTACTGCCAGTAGTGACTGGCAATGTAACAGTGACTGGTGTTGGTCGTGATGAGTGGTACTGGTGGTAGTGACTGGTACTGGTGATGACTGACATGTACTGGTGATGATAGAAGTAACTGGTGTTGATAATCGTGACTAGTACTGGTAGTAGTGACTGGTACTGGTAATGGTAGTAGTAACTGGTGCTGGTGACTAGTACTGGTAGTAGTGACTGGTACTGGTAATGGTAGTAGTAACTGGTGCTGGTGACTAGTACTGGTAGTAGTGACTGGTACTGGTAATGGTAGTAGTAACTGGTGCTGGTGACTAGTACTGGTAGTAGTGACTGGTACTGGTAATGGTAGTAGTAACTGGTGCTGGTGACTAGTACTGGTAGTAGTGACTGGTACTGGTAATGGTAGTAGTAACTGGTGCTGGTGACTAGTACTGGCAGTAGTGACTGGTACTGACAATGATGGCTGGTACTGGTAATGGTGACTGGTACCTGTAGTAGTGACTGGCACTGGTAGTAGTGACCGGTGCTGGTAATTGTGACTGGTACTGGTAGTAGTGAACGGTGGTGGTTGTAGTAAATGAAGATGGTACTGGTACTGGTAGTGACTGGTGCTGGTAGTAGGGATTAGTACAGGTAGCGGTGACTGGTACTGGTACTAGTAGTGGTAACCGATCACAGACACAAGAGTGCCTATGAAAAGTGGGCAAATGGTTTGCTCAGTCGAGATGAATCCGTGGGAGGCTGGGAGAGTAAAAGAGAGGGGCGTGAGAGGCTTGAGCAGTGTGGGAGTGAGAGGTCTGGCGTGGGAGGGAGTGAGGGTAGAGAGTGATGTGAGGGACAGGGATCGGACCGGCACACACCACTGACTAGCGATACAAGTACACACACACATATGGTCGGTTAGAAACCATCAGACACACGAACACAGAGCCATGCATAACTGTATGTTACACCCAGCATATATATATATATATATATATATATATATATATATATATATATATATATATATATATATATATATCTGGGTGTGGATCTGTCAGCGGATGGAACCATGGAAGCGGAAGTGGATCATAGGGTGGGGGAGGGGGCGAAACTTTTGGGAGCCTTGAAAAATGTGTGGAAGTCGAGAACATTATCCCGGAAAGCAAAAATGGGTATGTTTGAAGGAATAGTAGTTCCAACAATGTTGTATGGTTGCGAGGCGTGGGCTATGGATAGAGTTGTGCGCAGGAGGATGGATGTGCTGGAAATGAGATGTTTGAGGACAATGTGTGGTGTGAGGTGGTTTGATCGAGTAAGTAACGTAAGGGTAAGAGAGATGTGTGGAAATAAAAAGAGCGTGGTTGAGAGAGCAGAAGAGGGTGTTTTGAAATGGTTTGGGCACATGGAGAGAATGAGTGAGGAAAGATTGACCAAGAGGATATATGTGTCGGAGGTGGAGGGAACGAGGAGAAGAGGGAGACCAAATTGGAGGTGGAAAGATGGAGTGAAAAGGATTTTGTGTGATCGGGGCCTGAACATGCAGGAGGGTGAAAGGAGGGCAAGGAATAGAGTGAAGTGGAGCGATGTGGTATACAGGGGTTGACGTGCTGTCAGTGGATTGAATCAAGGCATGTGAAGCGTCCGGGGTAAACCATGGAAAGCTGTGTAGGTATGTATATTTGCGTGTGTGGACGTGTGTATGTGCATGTGTATGGGGGGGGTTGGGCCATTTCTTTCGTCTGTTTCCTTGCGCTACCTCGCAAACGCGGGAGACAGCGACAAAGTATAAAAAAAAAAAAATATATATATATATATATATATATATATATATATATATATATATATATATATATATATATATATATATATATACACACACACTTGATCGCCATTTTCCGCATTATCGAGGTAACGTCAGGAAACAGACGAAGAAAGAATTCCTCACACACACACACACACACACACACACACACACATACATACACACACAGAGTGAAGGCACTCACCAGGTGAGGGTCTCGTTCCAGACAGGGTTGAGGGTGGCCTTAATGGTTTTCGTCTTCATCTTCATGTTGTCAGCTCCTGGGATCAGCTTCAGCTTGATGTACGGGTCAGACAACCCGTTGGGATCCATGGGAATCAGGTTCTTGGCGCCTTTAACTGGAAGGCAAGAGAAAAGGAGTCATTACACTTGTTACACACCGGGGTTACAGTGTTCACGCCACAGTGCTTGGCGTGGCAAGGCAACTGTTGCGATGGCTAACTACCGGACCGGACGCTCATGATTACTGACCGTCAGAATACATCTAAGAGGAAGAGATGAAGTTTGCGGCACGAAGGTGTGCTACACAGAGAGAGGCTTACTGGCTCATCCTGAAAAAAAATATGGATAACGTTATCTTTTTTTTGCCTGGTATCACTGAGTCCTGAGTATGTTACCTGCCCAAGTAGGCAGGTCTGTATCGCCACACTCGGCCCGTGACCGCTACACTACCACCTGATCCTCACTACCACACAAACGTTATATTAACGAGACTCTGACACTGTCACCGTGGACAACCTTTCTCGTACGTATAACATACATGGTAAATTCTAATCCATATGAAAAAACTATTACGTTTTCTATCAACGCTGGTTTGAAGCGTAACTCAATATTAAACCCATTCAATTACCCGGTTTTAACTCGTTACTCGGGTCAACTAGTAACACATAAATCTACAGCAGCAGCATCCCTACGACAAGGCCAACAGCGAGTCTCAGGTGTGGTAAATACAACACCACGACTTGCCTCTCTGATCCCCATGATACACCACATACTGTGTCCCGAGCAACTATGGCTCAGGATATCATCATGAAGCATCGATCATCGGTATGGAATCATAGACTTAACTATTTTAAACTAATTATCTATCCGTTTATACATCTCAAGTACACCAGCCAAGGACACTCTAGAGCCTTAGGTAGCGCCAATACACACAGCATCTCACTATAGTTAATTATCAACTCACCGCTAATCCAAAGTAATTAAAACCAAAGTAAAAGAATACGAAAATATCTTTCAGTAGAGCGTGGCGGCAGTGAAGAAAAACCTGTACAAACGCTGTCCCCAGCGTAGCCACTGCCCGAGAACACCCGCACCAGCAGGTAAGGCGATGCATGTGGTAGGGAGGAGGGGAGGGTTGTGTGTCCTCTCCACGACGAACCCACAGAAACACGTCCAGGAACCCAGAGAGACAGCCGCTTCGTGTGGACGCTACCCCCACAATCCAAATGAAAGGAAAGTGAGCGAGGAGAGTGACAGGAAAGTGAGTCGGGGATAAATAAATATGCCCCGCCGGGGGGGGGGGGGGGGGGGGGGGGGGAGTCCAGATAATTCTGGGATTCAGAAAGTACATTCACGTCTCACGGGAATCATAAAATCTATATTTTCTTCCATGGCGGAAAACTCGGCAGATGGCGTAGTCAGCTGGGCCAGAGTGAGACAACAACATTGGCAGGTGGCGACTGGATCCCGAAGAACACACACACACACACACACACACACATGGACAAACATGCCACACAAACAGCCACAGGTCAATAAGACACGCTGGTAACCAGTCACTTATTGCAATTCGCCCTTGACCCTCCACTATACCTATCACCAAACACATATCTTTCCTTAAAACCAATCTAATGCATCTAGTCACTGTATGAATTAACGAATCAACTTTGTGTTGGTGATGATGATGATGATGATGGTGTGTGTGTGTGTGTGTGTGTGTGTGTGTGTGTGTGTGTGTGTGTGTGTGGAGGGAGGGTGGGAGGCGCAGTGAGTGGTGGCGACACGAGAGAGAGAGAGAGAGAGAGAGAGAGAGAGAGAGAGAGAGAGAGAGAGAGAGAGAGAGAGAGAGAGAGAGAGAGAGAGAATGAGAGCATGTGTGGGAGGGGAGGTGAATAACGGTGAGAGTAATGAGAGCAGGTGTGGGATGGACAGCCACTGGTGGTCAGAGTAAGAGGACAGGAGAGATACGAGAGTAGGAGTGGGGACGACAGTGAGTGGAGATAAGAGGGAGAGGGGAGGAGAGGAGAGAGTAATGAGTGTCTGCGAAGGAGGGAGCATCACCGCCATCAACATCACGAACCCCTGAGAAATACTGTTATGTCAATACAATTTCCATCGGAAAACGTAAAGCCAAAATAGCTTTTCTCTACACAGCTGAGAGGTCAACACACTTTCTTCAAAAAATCCTGATAAGCCAACACACTTCTCGAAAAATCCTGATCAGCCAATAAATTCTGTTTCAGAAAGCTGGTGAATGGGTTGTGTTCGTGAGGCCAGAGAGAGAGAGGCGCACCACCTCCCTCCTGCTGCAGCTGGTGTACCTGAGGAGCTCTGACAATATCTTGGTTTCCTGGAACCATCATCATCATCACCAGCAGCGTACTCTGCTTCTACGGTTATGTGCCAGGTCGAGTTACGAGGAAGTCATGGTGACACCGAACCCAAACGCCTGAAGGTCATATGCCTTCATACCTACGCACATCTTCCACAAGGTGCGTGTGATTGTCAACCTTTAGGAGAACGGTCCTCTGTGATCGTGTTCATAGAATCAAAGTTCTATCTCACAATGCATTGTTTTCTCTCTAACTTTTCACACAGACTAGAACTACACATCCTTCCTGCCTCTCAAAGCTACTGTTCAGATAGCAAATGAACACGTAATCTTGTTTGAACTCGCTGAAATGAATGTAGGGGGTAGCTCTCTGGCTAAATGTCCACCTGAAAGTTATCAATTCCATTTCTAGGACAGATAAGTAAACTCAGCTTCACCTTGTTTCATGTCCAAATTACTGCCCTTCTTCAGTCCATGGTCAGGAAGACGCATACATCGTACTTAGCTATGCTGACATTATCATGATCAACACCTCTGAGTATAACAATGCACTCGCTATACTCAGCCGTGTATCACAGACTTGTGAAAGGCTAAGGTGTATCCTCAACAGGCGCCTTATCAAGGAAGGTGGAGTCACCATAAAAATGCTCTTGAGTGATTATGACACACTAAGTATGAACGAAGTTATCGGGGTCTTGGCTGAGAAGTACCAACATAATGGGCTGTTGTAACTGGTCAATGCAGGTACAGGTTTGAAATACCCAGAGCTGCAGCTGCCCTCAGTCAACAATAAAGGACAAATATCAAAACTAATTAAAACTATGGACATTAAGATCTCTTTATTGTTAAAATGCTACAAGATATAAATGAAATTCTTTATGGCTAGAAACTCAATTCAAGGTTAAAAAGTAAAAAAAAAAATACAAAATATAATTATAGAATATCACATAAAAGTACTACATAAAATATCACATGAATCATCTACTGCACTTAGAAGCTATCTCACTGAGGAGTTACACGTTTTCTAGTTGATCAAGCTGCACCTCTGCAATACCACACACTGATGGTTCCTGACTGTAATGGGAAGTCATGATCAATACCTGGGCATCCATGCTCCCAAACTGAACTGTTTGCTGTACACGACGGAGGAAAAGTGCAGTGTCTCAGGATCCCCTCGCATACTGGGCTTCAAGTGCGAGGAAGGACTCAAGGACCAGCAGGAATCAATGCCTCGCAGGACGTAGGTGACTTTAACTCAGGTTTTCCAGTGAGCAGCCTGAAGATGACCATCCAGAAAGAACTTGAACAAAGTCTTTTTGACTCTACGCGAAGATGAAAGTAAAATAAGTAGATCCCTCACCACCACAGTGCCATGCAAAACATACCATCTTGACACTTTGTTGCCTGACACGCTGACCTACAGATACTCTGGGGAGTTTGCCTCCTCCTGCTGATGGACAAACAAAACGTCAACCTTGCTAAGAAGGATTTGGAAAATTAGAGGATTCAGAAATAATCCAAACGAGCGACAAATACCTGAGAAATACCTTAACTTTCTCTAGTGTTAATAATAGTATCTTGTAATGTGATGCAATCAGTGACGCTCTCAGCTTTTGTAAACATTGAAAACATACAACTTTGTGGTACGATTCATTGACTGTTACCCAGTCCCTGTAAGCAGTTCACTTGTCATGTAACCTGTAACTCAATCACTGATGCCCTGTCTCTGGTCCTCCTGTACACAATGTATACTCCACTGTGCCACCGCCCACAAGACGGGCAGAACACAATAAATTCGCCGCTGATATCAAAATCAGCCCACTTTCATACTCACGTGACCTGGAGTGGAGTCAGCCAGGCCACGACAAGTAGTGGACTCAGCCAGGCCATGGCCTAGTATTGGAATCACTCGGGCCATAACCCAGCACTGGAGTCAACAAGGCTACAAACCAGCACTGGAGTCAATCAGGCCACAAACCAGCACTGGAGTCAACAAGGCTACAAACCAGCACTGGAGTCAACCAGGCCACAAACCAGCACTGGAGTCAACCAGGCTACAAACCAGCACTGGAGTCAACCAGGCCACAAACCAGCACTGGAGTCAACCAGGCCACAAACCAGCACTGGAGTCAACAAGGCTACAAACCAGCACTGGAGTCAACCAGGCCACAAACCAGCACTGGAGTCAACCAGGCCACAAACCAGCACTGGGGTCAATCAGGCCACAAACCAGCACTGGAGTCAACCAGGCTACAAACCAGCACTGGAGTCAACCAGGCCATAACCCAGCACTGGAGTCAACCAGGCCATAACCCAACACTGGAGTCAACCAGGCTACAAACCAGCACTGGAGTCAACCAGGCTACAAACCAGCACTGGAGTCAACCAGGCCACAAACCAGCACTGGAGTCAACCAGGCAACAAACCAGCACTGGAGTCAACCAGGCCACAAACCAGCACTGGAGTCAACCAGGATACAAACCAGCACTGGAGTCAACCAGGCCACAAACCAGCACTGGAGTCAACCAGGCCACAAACCAGCACTGGAGTCAACCTGGCTACAAACCAGCACTGGAGTCAACCAGGCCACAAACCAGCACTGGAGTCAACCAGGCTACAAACCAGCACTGGAGTCAACCAGGCCACAAACCAGCACTGGAGTCAACCAGGCCACAAACCAGCACTGGAGTCAACCTGGCTACAAACCAGCACTGGAGTCAACCAGGCCACAACCCAACAGCGTAGTCACCTAAGCCATAATCCAGCACTAGGGTCAACCAGGCCACAATCCAGCAGCGGAGTTACCCAAGCCACAAATCCACACTGCAGTCAGCCAGGCCATAACCCAGTACTGGAGTCAGCCAGGCCACGAGCCGGCTCTGGAGTCACCCAGACCACGACCCAGCTACCGCTCTCTCACAGTGTCCCCAAGGTGACCTTTCGTGACGCAGCACAGGTCACCGGATGAAGAGGAGATACAAGCTTCTGCTCTCTCTCTCTCTCTCTCTCTCTCTCTCTCTCTCTCTCTCTCTCTCTCTCTCTCTCTCTCTCTCTCCTCGTACAACGGCTGTTCATCTTAAATATACATGAATGTCTTCGCTCTCTGTATCATCATCAATCGGACGTTTCTACCTTCGTTGTACAATGACCTTTTCCTACCCACTCCTTCCCCACTATAACAACCTTCAGCCCACACTATGATGCAGCCACGCGCTGCCTCCCACCGTAATCTGGTTTATATTCGCTCATCCAAAAGGGAAAACTACAGCAATATTCCTCCAACACCAACAGCTGTGGTGTCAGGGTCACTCCACTGACTGTCCACTGTAACTTGTGCCTCTCAATTACTGGGAATCGTGGGTGTATATCCCAAGTGGCTCACGTGTGACGGGTATATCTCACCAGTGGTTGAGGAGTGTGAGTAGTGGCTCAGTGGCTCTGGAGGGTGAGTAATGTCTTCTCAGTGGCAGTGGAGTGTGGGCAGTGGCTTCTCAGTGGTTGTGGAGTAAGGGTAAGGACTCCTCAGTGGTTGTTTAGTGTGGGTAAGATCTCAGTGGTTGCGGAGTGTGGGTAGGGTCTTCTCAGTAGTTGTTTAGTGTGGGTAAGATCTCCTCAGAGATTGTGGAGTGTGGGTAGTGTCTCCTCAGTGGATGCGGAGTGTGGGTACGGTCTCCTCAAAGGGTGAAGGGCGCTTAATTCCTACCAAGGCGTAGGCGAGTGTCATGAAAGGCCCCCCGATCCACCATCCAAGTTGGCATGGAAAGTGGTGCACATACGAAGATTATGTTTCACCAGTGGCTGTGCGTCTCTACAGAGTCTGGGTCATGGCCAGCGCCGCCCCAGTGCTGTGAAGGATACTTCTCCCTGGTGATTACGGCACCGAGTGTGGGTCTTGTATCCAGTGGTTCCGGAGCAGTGTCAGTACGTCACTGGCCCTGACTGGTTCTAGTGTCACCCTTCAATTAAGGAGGGTGGGTAGTGTTTACCCAGTGACTGTGATGTGTGGGGTTGACTCTGGAGGCGGCGTGTGGGCCGCCTCCTCCACCGTGGCTTTGGCGTGACTCATGTCTCTGAAAAACTATAGGCGGCGGGTAGTGTGCCATCAGTACCCAGGAGTTGTAGTATACCAGGTCTTCCTGATGGCTGCAAGGTGTGGATAATGCTACAGTCCCGCTAGCGTTCAAGGAGAGCAGGCAGGGTAAACCCTGTGCTCTGGGGTGTACAAATCATCATACACATCCTCTGGGACTGTGCTGGGTATTCAGTTTCTGCTCTTGGTTACAAGATGTGGCCAGTGTCTTTTCAGAGGCTGTGTAGAGTGAGCAATCTCTTCAAGTGGGTTGTTAACCAATGTCTCCCAGTGGTTGTGGAGTGTAGCTACCTGTCAATTCAGTGGGTGTGCAGCGTGTGTTATGTCTTCCAGTGGGTTGTTCAGCTGGAGAGTGTCTCCCAGTGGTTGTGGAGAGTGGGCATTGTCTATTCAGTGGTTGAATAGCGTTTGCCATGTCTTTCAGTGGACTGTTAAGGTGGAGAGTCTACTACTGACTGTGGAATGTGGCCAGTGTTTCTCCAGCAGTTACAGAGTGCAACCAGTGTCTCCCCGTGATTATGGAGGAAAGGCAGTGTTCCCTCCCGTGCGTACGTACAGAATGGTGCATCTCCCAGAGGACAGTGCGGCCATCGGCAGAGGTATGTAGCTGACGCCTCATCACTGGTAGTGGAGTGAGGCCAGGGAGTGGTTAGCCTCATGTAAGTGTTGGTGCTCTTTACTCAATACGACCCCCGTGTACCACAGCAGCGGGGGAGCAGAGCAATACAATAAAGCTACAGTTCTCGGTGGAGACGTTAAGAGAATCACGGCGGGCGGGTGGCTTCCCGGATGAGAAGGAAGGGTAGCATGGCAGGCAGAAAGCTGGTCTAATATTGCCGAAGAAAACCCTTCAGAAAATTCTCGATGGAATACTGGAACATTTATAATAGCACGGCCATAAAATAAAACTCGAGACACAAAAATGCTGCGTCTTAACAAGCAGTATGAAGGACGACATACACGAATTTACACATTTCTCCGTTCTGAGTAAAAAGCAAATATGAAATACAAAGCGTGGGCTGGGGTGCCGTCTCTTGCGCCTCAGGACACGGGCCCCGTCCGCGCAGGCGCGTCCCTCTCTCATGCTCTGTGCCAGCCTGCCTGCCTGCCTGACTCACACTCTCTTTCACCCTCATGCTTGCCCTCGACAATCTCCACCAGTATTATCTTCACTTGTCCTCCCTATCTCTTCCCTCGCCTCCAGGTCTCACTTCCCTCCTCCTTATCTTTCTTCGTGTAGTTACCTCTCTCATCCACACCTGTGTAGCCGCGCCGTCTCCCTCCACACCTTCACCTACCGAGCTCTCCCACGTGCTCCTATACCTACATAGCTCTCCCGTATTTCCCCAGATGTGCACTTCACACCTGTGTATCATTCCGTGGCCCAACACACCTGCGACGCTCCACATCTCCCACCCGCATGGCGCACCCGTCCCTCAACAATTCTGGTCATAAGGACACCAGTGGAGACCTGGCCAAAATCCACTTTAGAGCAGCATGAAAAGGCCTTTGGAGCCGCACGCAGATTGCAGTCTACTTCCATACCTGGGAAAAGCATGCAAGATTATCAGCAAACTTTGTTTTTTATGATATCTTTCTCAAGGAATATCCTGGTTCGGGTCACTGATGGCCATCATCTTGAAAGATCAAATCCGTCTGACTTGTGATGAAGCAGAGGTGTTGCCTTCAGTCACTGGTACAATGACCGGATTACCTGATTCACCTCCTTCACTGAGCACGACTGTACGACTCTTGGGTATGATGGTGACCTTTGACCGACTCTTTAAGGGCCAGGTGAAGGGTCACATCATCATACTTGATGGTCGTAACAACGTTCAAAAGGGGTGTACCATCAGAGTTCAAGATATCAACTTAATTACTTAACAGACATATTTCTTAACCCCGTTCCCTAATAATTTTATCTTTCCTTCCTTCTTTCCAAGGATTAGGACGTATGTGCCTTCCTTTGCAGGTTAATCTCTACATTCCCTCCGTCACTAGTCTCTTCCTTCACAGGTCTACTTTATAAACAGTTTTTCATCCACAGTTTATTTCCTTACTTGGCCACTTCTATCACATAACTTTCTCGTAAGTCTTTCCCTTCTAAGTCTTCTCGTTTGACTCTCGGCTCCTTCCACAGCCCCTTCACCAGCCCTCCCACGCCCCTTCCTTCATCAATCCTCCGCGCCCCTTCCTTCACCAGCCCACCCACGCCCCTTCCTTCATTCACCCTCCCCCGCCCCTTCCTTCACTAATCCTTCTCCGCCCCTCCCCCCACCACCGCCCACTTCCACCTCCCCCCACATAATCCCTTTGTGCTCCCCGCTCTGCAAGATGATTCTCATCTCAAAATGTTTCGAGCAAACAACTCTTCCACGAGATATCTGCCAGAAGCATATACTGAACCACTGACAAAAGAAACCCAAAGATCAACCTTTATCCAGCGCGTGTAGCACTGTGACGGGCCGCCCCGGGCCACTCTTGACGATAATACTGATGCTCCGCACTGTCGGAGACTCACAGGTACATCAGGTGGGAGAGAATATAACAAAACACCACCAAACAATCTTTTTAATGCCATCTGTACCAACGACAGGAAGAGGTCCCAACCACAGCGCCCTGGTAAAGATATAACCGAGCACTGTGTCAGGCCAGTCACCTCGCCATAACCCAGCAAGGTGTACTATAAGACACGCTGTCACTTACTCTCCGGCCTGCGGCATGGGTCACAAGAACTTATGCCTGAGATGTTCAGAATACCCAGTTGCTCATGGTGGTGTCTGTGTGCGACATTCGCCGCCAGGTTTACCATACTGGTGTGAGGCAGCGAGAAGCTCACTCATCCTCTGTCAACTCCAGGCTGTACACAGGAAGGAAAATAAACTTCTGGTACACAGGTGTACACACTGAAACATGAGAGTACTACACACTGAGCTGCGACGCTACCACCCCAGAGTATGACGCTGATCATAACGGTGGTAAAATCGTGTTCAAAGGCTGTACCGTCGTACTCACTGGGTCAGGAGTATCAGCTGGTTCTCAACAGCTCTTTGTTACCCCTGGGTCGCGTCTTCCTTAACATGGAGTTCGACAGGGTCAGGTTCCACTGTTCGTATTATTGTTACGACTCTATGCCTGTGTACATGGAGAAAAGTATTTTATATATATATATATATATATATATATATATATATATATATATATATATATATATATATATATATATATTTTTTTTTTTTTTTTTTTATACTTTGTCGCTGTCTCCCGCGTTTGCGAGGTAGCGCAAGGAAACAGCCGAAAGAAATGGCCCAACCCCCCCCCCCCATACACATGTACATACACACGTCCACACACGCAAATATACATACCTACACAGCTTTCCATGGTTTACCCCAGACGCTTCACATGCCTTGATTCACTCCACTGACAGCACGTCAACCCCTGTATACCACATCGCTCCAATTCACTCTATTCCTTGCCCTCCTTTCACCCTCCTGCATGTTCAGGCCCCGATCACACAAAATCTTTTTCACTCCATCTTTCCACCTCCAATTTGGTCTCCCTCTTCTCCTCGTTCCCTCCACCTCCGACACATATATCCTCTTGGTCAATCTTTCCTCACTCATTCTCTCCATGTGCCCAAACCATTTCAAAACACCCTCTTCTGCTCTCTCAACCACGCTCTTTTTATTTCCACACATCTCTCTTACCCTTACGTTACTTACTCGATCAAACCACCTCACACCACACATTGTCCTCAAACATCTCATTTCCAGCACATCCATCCTCCTGCGCACAACTCTATCCATAGCCCACGCCTCGCAACCATACAACATTGTTGGAACCACTATTCCTTCAAACATACCCATTTTTGCTTTCCGAGATAATGTTCTCGACTTCCACACATTTTTCAAGGCTCCCAAAATTTTCGCCCCCTCCCCCACCCTATGATCCACTTCCGCTTCCATGGTTCCATCCGATGACAGATCCACTCCCAGATATCTAAAACACTTCACTTCCTCCAGTTTTTCTCCATTCAAACTCACCTCCCAATTGACTTGACCCTCAACCCTACTGTACCTAATAACCTTGCTCTTATTCACATTTACTCTTAACTTTCTTCTTCCACACACTTTACCAAACTCAGTCACCAACACTGACTCACTCGGAAGAAAATGGCCGCATCTCTCCAATCACTCTTTTAACTCCAAGCAGACACGAATTCAGCTCACGGCTTCCAGTCACGTTGGAAGGACAGTCGCTCCCAATGAACAAAACACAACCCATTCTTAGCATCACGTACAACTCGCATGAACTTACTCCCAAACCAAAAATAATCAAATCAAAGACAACATAATCACTATATGCCCTCATAACTCTTATTGGCACCAGAGTTGGATGAGAAAAAGTCTTTTAAATACCCTCTTCAAACGGTTCATCCGCTCCACACTGAACTAAACCTTACGTACCTGCTCTTACACCCTATCAGAAGCAAACATAAAAAAAAATAATGAAAACCACGAAAAAAGAGCATTCAGGACAATCACTGTCAACCTTGCAACCAAAAATACTCGATACTCTCATTGAAACACAGATCTTCCCAGTACAATCCCACTTCAACATGCAACAGTCCCTAGACCCATCCCATCCAAACAGCTCCATAACTAACCACCAACCCCCAAGTAGATATAACAAGTCGAACCATACGTCACACTTTAGCAACTTTTACTCACAGATCTCCACGCCCCAAGAAAACGTAGATAACACTGACAAAACAAATACACACTGAAATGAACCGACAGGCGATAAAAAACCGCTATCCTAGCTCAGTTTTAACCACCACCCCACCAGATATACACCAATCTCAAACCACACTCCCTAGACAAACGCGAGTCACACCTTTCTACGCTCTTAACATCACCCATCCCTACATTACTACAAACACCGATTCAACGGATCCCAGGACCCATCATGTCCATGATGCAATTACTACAAAGTTACCGAATTCTTACTGCCCAACTGCTCCACACTCTCCCTATAAACACACACACACACACACACACACATCACTACTCTTTATGACTTAAGATCCTGCCCAGCGAACGTGACCCGCTCCGTATGCACAGCGGCAATTTTAGAGACAGGAGGGACTTTTGGGGTTGGAGGTTTTATATATATATATATATATATATATATATATATATATATATATATATATATATATATATATATATATATATATATATATATATCACGGTTCATTTTATAAGGTGAAATTAGCTTTTCAGTTCCTGCAGAGCAGATGAGAGTCCGAGGAACATAAAGCTTCCTGACAGGCCCATGGCACTGGCCGCCTGGGCCACCAGTCTGAAATTCGGGGTGACACAAGTGTCGTCAGACTGGAATTGGTGTTGGCAACAGTACTGATAAAGGAGGTCGCATTTCTGCTGGCAATGACAGCATAGTATTAGAACCACTGCAGTCACACATGGTAACAACAGTGTTGGAAGTGACACCAAAAGCAGTTAAGAGTGATGTTCAACAATGATATTCACAAAGACGTTGGCAATGCTCCTGCTGGCAGCGTTAGGGGTAGTGTTGACATGGCTGTACACAGCGGTAATGGCAAATACTGACAACTTCATCGCAAGTGACAGCAATGGTGTTACTGGTAATACTGACATGCCATGCCGAATGTACAAATTAATAAGCGACTCTCGAGCCACTGCGGCAGGCAGAGTGGTGGCAAGCGACAATGAGCAGAGCGGCAGTGTAGAGTTTTCAGGAGAGATGCTGGCGACAGAGCTGGCAGGAGCTCCATCAATACAAGCACTAATCCCTCCGAGCAAGACGAAGTGCGATCCTAAGACATGATATGGCTTGACCCTTCGGAGACAGGTCAAACGCCAGACCATCATAGCTAAAGGTCATGTCGTTCCCTCGTTGCCCAGTTTGCGATCGGAGTGATCTTCGAAGGTCGTGCGTCCTCCGGGGCAGCACCTGCCAATGACTTTTCATGACGTGAGCAAAGCTGAGGATAAATCATCATATCTTGTGACCAATCCACACTGCGATCAGTTAATCCTCGGGTGTCATTAAGAAAGCCGTTCCATAACACAGTAAAAACTGCAGAGGAAAATACTTCAATGTTCTGAAGGAAAGTGGGAGATCTCGCCACTCCGCGTACATCGTCCTTATTCAGCGAGAAGCGCCGCGCTCAACACTTATAATGTATGAAGGATAATCCCCTCAGGCCGAGCCGGATCTCTAATGGCTATATCATGTCTGCCCTCACGGCCAGATAGATCACCTACCCTCTACCATCACTATCAACCCCTACTCAACAACCCTTCCCATCCACCAAATCTATCCATATCCTCCCTCACTATAGACAAACTAAAGCACCTCTCATAAAACTAGTTTAAGTCCATCAGTCTATCTAACGCCATTAACCCGTTCCCAATATAATGATGTGCATCAGGTCCACACAGCCACCGCAGCGTCGCTCCCGCACGTCTGCATCCCATGTATGTGTTCACGCGAAACATGGACTTCCACATTTATAGAGCGATACTGATTTTTTCATTTTACACATTTATAAAGCGCTACTTATATTTTTCACCTTCCACATTTACTAAACGTTACTCGCTTTTTTTTCATTTTACACAAGTCCACACTAAAAAAGCGCTTCATACTTTTTTACTTTACACAAAGTTCGTTTTCTGTGTGTTGAGACCAAAGTCTGCTTTCATACACGGTGTCTTAACAATGCATTCGACCCCTCGTCATTCATCTCATATCTTGCAAGGAAATATCGCAAGCCTTGGTCTGTTTCATCACAACATTTATTCATCTCATCCATAGTACAGCACTCTATGTGCCTTCTGTTGTACATATAACATGTCCTCCACAGCCAGTCATCTATCATACGGTCGACGCTCCAACCGACACATTATAAAATACATATTCCGTCTATCCGCATCTCTAATGACTTCTTGACACCGCATGACTCCCATATCTCCATATGTCATTCCATCTATCTATCTAACGTCCCATTGTCAACTATACTTAGGCACATCATCCATCACCACTACTCTTAACTACCTATCTTAACCTCAGTACACCCGGGTTTCAACGCCACACATCGTTACTAAAAACTCTACGTTTAATCTATTTCCATCCACCACAGCTGTCAATGTAACCTTAATTTTCTCCCTTGCGTGTCTTAGCTCTCAACTCAAGCTTTCCCGCATCCATCCTTACTACACACCACTCCCAAATGTCTCAACTCAACTTCCAGTTCTTCACCCTGCAAACTGACCTCTCTCCCATTCTAAAAACTAGCGTCTCTTCCCTTCATTATCTTCTGCCTTCATCCTTCCTCCTCCTATGTACCTCGACGAACCAGTTCAACATATCCATTCAACCCTTTCTCTGATTTCAGGTATGAAGACAGCGTCATCTGCACACAACAACAGCGGCAACTTCCATTCTTGTATCTAAGGAGTCATCACAACACCTAGCCCTCATTTCATGCAATCCTCCACCCATGCACACTCATGTTTATTTCAAACCACTGACTCACACCCCCACTTACTATCACACACGTACTACTCCCTCCCGTCGGAGAAGCACTTGACAGTGTTCAGAAGTTCCCCATACATACCACACTACGTCATATCTTCCAAGACTGCCTTCCAATTATCTGTATCATAAGTCTTTACTTCTGGTATGATGGTGAGCAACGCAGATCTCCCCACGCCTAAAGAAAAAATGGCAGGCTTACAAACTCATCAATGATAACGAATGGGTCAGGTTTACCAACCCATCACCACTAACCAAGAAGGCAAGCCTACCAACCCTTCACCACAAAGCAAGATAGAGGGCTTACCAACCCATCACCAATAACCAAGAAAGAAGGCTTACCAAATCATCACCACTAACCACGTATTTGCCTTTAATCCCTCCCAACTGCCACTACCACCACCACTCACTACCGTTATCCGTTGCCACGACGACCACTTACCAGCGCCAATACCGACATTAACCTTCCCTACTCCTACTCCCTACCTCTAGCAGCTGTAACTACCACTAGCCGTTGCCACTACAACCACTCACCGGTGCAACTACCATAACTACCACTCTTGCACTAACTGCTGCCACAACTACTACGGTTGCCAATAACACCATGAACCGCCCCTATTCCTACCACTAACTACTGCCAGCACTACTAACCGTTACCATTATGACCGCTGACCAGTGCCACTACCACAACTAACGACCGCCATGAAAGATACGACTACTTGCCTGATCCAAAGACCACCTGAGTCAGCGTGGGGGAAGGGGCAGCGCACCCTGGCGAGGGCAGGACATACAGTATGATGACGCGCCTCCAGCTGCCTGCCTCCCGTGCTTCCTCACTCCCCTTGAGCGCGAGGATACGGCCCAGAGCGCGAGGATACGGCCCCTGAGCGCGAGGATACGGCCCTTGAGCGCGAGAATACGGCCCTTGAGCGCGAGGATATGGCCCTTGAACACAAGGATACGGCCCATGAGCGCGAGGATACGGCCCCTGAGCGCGAGGATACGGCCCTTGAGCGCGAGGATACGGCCCTTGAGCGCGAGAATACGGCCCTTGAGCGCGAGGATATGGCCCTTGAACACAAGGATACGGCCCATGAGCGCGAGGATACGGCCCCTGAGCGCGAGGATACGGCCCTTGAGCGCGAGAATACGGCCCTTGACCGCGAGGATACGGCCCTTGAACACGAGGGTACGGCCCATGAGCGCGAGGATACGGCCCATGAGCGCGAGGATACGGCCCTTGAGCGCGAGGATACGGCCCTTGAGCGCGAGGATACGGCCCTTGAGCACGAGGATATGGCTCTTGAACACGTGGATACGGCCCTTGAATACGACGATACAGCCCTTGAACACAACGATCCGATCCTTGAGCACGACGATACGGTCCTTGAGCACGACGATACGGTCCTTGAGCACGACGATACTGTCCTTGAGCACGACGATACTGTCCTTGAGCACGACGATACTGTCCTTGAGCACGACGATACGGTCCTTGAGCACGACGATACTGTCCTTGAGCACGACGATACTGTCCTTGAGCACGACGATACTGTCCTTGAATACGACGATACTGTCCTTGAATACGACGATACGGTCCTTGAGCACGACGATACTGTCCTTGAGCACGACGATACTGTCCTTGAGCACGACGATACTGTCCTTGAGCACGACGATACTGTCCTTGAATACGACGATACGGTCCTTGAGCACGACGATATTGTCCTTGAATACGACGATACAGGCCATGAACAAGACGACACGTTCCTGAACACGACGATACAGTCTCTGAACACGACGATACGGTCTTTGAACACGACGATACGGTCTTTGAACACGACGATACGGTCTTTGAACACGACGATTCAAGTCTAGAACAAGAAAAAAAAACGGTCCTTGAGCACGAAAATACCTTGAACACGACGGTACAGTCTTTGCCGATGATGCCGTGATCTTCGACCTACCCTTGATGGTCAGGTAGAGGGCCGGGCCACCTCCACCAGAGGTCGTGCAGTGGGCTCAAAGGACTTAATTTCCGGACACCAACGATGGGTTGCGGGAGAGGGTGGCGGCGAGGCCTCATTACCAGCATGCTAAGTATGATAACATACCTCCCAGCCACGCTACTGAGTATGATCATAATCTCCCGGGCCTCATTACCAGCATGCTAAGTATGATAACATACCTCCCAGCCACGCTACTGAGTATGATCATAATCTCCCGGGCCTCCAATCAACCAATGAAATTCTGCTAATTAAGGCTCATTACTTTCTCTTCTCGTCTAATTTAGAATCAATCTTTGGATTGTCAGTTAGGCAAAGATACGCACATCATTTGTGAATAAAAGTAAATAATTAAGAGAATAATGAAGACGCTCCAGCGTTTACTCTGAGGAAGTGAATGATAGGGAGCTCGGCACGGTAATTACAGCCTAGTTATTGATTATGGGTAAGGGAGGCTATTAATTATCATGATGGCCGGGCTAATTAAGGGCAGAGGGAGGAAGGCGAGTGGAGAGCAGGTCATTATTACGGGGAGGAGGGGGGGGGAGACTAGTGACACGTATTGCATTACCACTTCAGCAATCACCCAACCTGTAATCAATTATCACCATCACCACCAACACTCCTCCAACATGTCATTAACTATCACCATCACTACCAACATCTCTCCAACCTGCCATCAATTATGACCATCACCACCAACATCTCTCTAACCTGCCATCAATCATCACTATCACCACCATCTCTCCAACCTGTCATCAATTATCACCATCACTAACAATATCTCTCCAACCTGTCATCAATTATCACCATCACTACCGACATCTCTCCAACCCGCTATCAATTATCACGATCACCACCAACACTCCTCCAACCTGCCATCAATTATCACCATCACTACCGACATCTCTCCAACCCGCTATCAATTATCACGATCACCACCAACACTCCTCCAACCTGCCATCAATTATCACCATCACTACCGAAATCTCTCCAACCCGCTATCAGTTATCACGATCACCACCAACACTCCTCCAACCTGCCATCAATTATCACCATCACTACCGACATCTCTCCAACCCGCTATCAATTATCACGATCACCACCAACACTCCTCCAACCTGCCATCAATTATCACCATCAACACCCACACTCCTCCAACCTGCCATCAATTATCACCATCACTACCGACATCTCTCCAACCCGCTATCAATTATCACGATCACCACCAACACTCCTCCAACCTGCCATCAATTATCACCATCAACACCCACACTCCTCCAACCTGCCATCAATTATCACCATCACTACCAACATCTCTACAACCTGCCATCAATTATCACCATCAACACCAACACTCCTCCAACCTGCCACCAACTATCAACATCACCACCAAAATCTCTCCAACCTGCAACCAACATCCCTTCAACAATAAGAACCTCCGACCTACCACCACTCTCAACAATAACCCTCCAAGCCGCCAACAACTCATACCACCATTACCAACAACAACAACCATCCAAGCTGACATCAACTACCACCAACATCACCAACAACCATCCAAGCTGCCACCATCTACCATCACCATCACCAACAACCACCCAAGCTGCCACCATCTACCATCACCATCACCAACAACCACCCAAGCTGGCATCATCTACCACCACCATCATCAACAATAACAACATGGGTACATCAAGCCCCACCACCATCCTGGGTATCAACAACATCAAGCATCAATAACGATGCCCACCAACACCGCCGTCAACAACAACAACAACAATCGCCACCAAACATCCTCCACCACAGCCATCAGCAGAGAAAACCATCCACCATCACCAACATCGACAGCCAATATCAACAACCATCATCCACACTGGGCATCAACACCACTACCTCGGTACCATCACACTATCACCACCACCAATAGCCACCATCAACCACAGACCTACCATCACTATCACCCACCACCACAACCATCTCTGCCGTCATCAACCATCTTGTGTGCTATCAACCATACCACCACAACCATCTCTGCCGTCATCAACCACCTTGTGTGCCATCAACCATACCACCACAACCATCTCTGCCGTCATCAACCATCTTGTGTGCTATCAACCATACCACCACAACCATCTCTGCCGTCATCAACCATCTTGTGTGCCATCAACCATACCACCATTATCATCACACGTCAACCAACATTCCTAAACGCCAATACTTCCACCAATTCCTTCAATCATATATGTACGACCCTTGGATACGACAACCTGGCCTGTGACTCGACCCTTAAAGGTCAGTTTAAGGGCCACATCATCACGCCTAAAGGTCGTGCTCAGTCGTGGGTGAGGTGGGAGGGTGGAACATCGGAACAGACGGGGATGGAAAGAGGGGACAGCTGTGCACTGTTGTGGTGGTGACGGTGGACGAGAGAGGGAGAAAGGGAGGGAGGGAGGGAGGGAAAGAGAGAGCACAGAGGAGGTTAGGGGGTGAGAGAACAGGGAACGAGGCAGAGAGGCAGGAGATGAAGAGAGCAGCAGCAGCAGCAGCAGCAGCACAGAGGAGAGAGAGCAGATGATGCGCCTGGATGACATGACGCAGGGCTCAGGTCTGCCACACGCCCACTCCCACATCCGGCGTGGATGACTTACTCAACCGCCTCTCACACGCTCAGGCTCGCCGAGGTCATGCTATCTTTACTCTCTCTCTCTCTCTCTCTCTCTCTCTCTCTCTCTCTCTCTCTCTCTCTCTCTCTATCTCTCTCTCTCTTTCTCTCTCTCTCTCTCTCCTGTGGTGCCAGCCCCCAGCCCCTGACTCGCAGAGATAACAGAGGTGGTTGAGTTACCATGCAGGTCATGTGTGTGGGTAAGGGAGACCAGTCTGCCGCCCTACCCGAGCCACTGCCGGGCATCTCATGCACTCCAGCTGCCACAGTTGTCAATATTAGCCCCAGCCTGGCCGGGGACGCCGCTGGTAAACATGGCGTCTCCCGCTAGATTTATTCTGCTATTATCCTGATTATGGCAGCCAGTGTTTGCCCTCCGTCTTACACAGGGTCTGTCAGCTTTAACCCGTGGCCGCGCTCACCCAATACCTATTTATCTACCGTTCATGGAATTACCCCCATCACCACTACCACCTGAACATCGTGTCCAACATTAGCACGCCAGTACCATCCCTCAGACCATCGTGAGCACCTGGACCAGCACGTCTGACCCATCCCTCCCATATGTTAACCCAGCATATACTGGAGCCTGGCGCTGCGGCCATCCTAGCAGTGCCTCCCCTCACAACTCCTAGCAGTCTCTCCTCTCATGGTTCTTAGCAGCACCTCACCTCACAGCTCCTGGCTGTGCTTATCTATACTAGTCATGACTGTGCCTCCTCTTAACTCCTCGCAGAGCCTATCTTCAGTGATCTTGGCACTGCCTCCCGTCACTGCTCCTGGCAATGTCTCGCCTCAACCATCCTGGCAGTGCCTTCTCTTACCACTCCGGGCAGCGCAGTACCGCAGTAACCTCGCGTATGACGGGCAACCGGTGCCATGTGACAAGACGTCATGCATGCACTGGCGAGAAGCTGCCGGGGTACCACAAACATCAAGGCCTCCACCTCCGTCTTCCTCTCTTTACAAAGGTATAGACAGATAAATAGATAGACAGGCAGATAGACTTATAAACCCAGACACAAACACTCATTTGGGCTGTTGATCACACCAGTATCTACAGCATGCCTCTATCTTAACATATGTACGGTCACATACACTTGCTACACACCTACACTCTCTCAAACACATTGCCAGCAGGAGAGTATACCTCCCATATACTAGTGTGACAAAACTATACTTCCCTGTGTCCCTACACTCCTGTCATACCGTCAATGTGTATGTTTCTCATACAGTCACTCATAAAGGAACATTCCTCCGGCGTGTATCCTCCAGCAGCGTCTTCACCACTTTCTTCTCTTATCCAGTGCCTCAAGAATATGTCTCTCAGTGCCTTAACAGTCGTCGTAATTCACGGTCGCTGACCATCAGCCATATTCTTCCTCCAGTCTACATACCCCTTACCTTTACTACTCAGGAAAGTGTTTCAACTGACTGTGGTCCCAACACGTGAAGTTACTAAAGCATCTCAGAACCTGAAACTGCAATGCATGTCAGACACCCTGACATTTGTTTGCAACCCTGACATTTTGTATAAGCCACAATAATTACCTTCAAGTTATTCAACAGTCTAAGATCACTGCTCAGAAGTCACTGTTACAAACTAGAAACCAATTCGAATCGAAAATCACCGACTCGACACCGCTCAGAAGTCACTGTTGTACGTACCCTGGAAATTATTCTACACCCCAAATCACAACACCATTCACAAGTCACTGTTACAACTTGTAAACCATTCTGAATCAAAGAACACTGGCAGGAAACTGTTCAAAAGTCACTGATGCAACCTGGAAACTATTCCCCCACCAAACATAACTCCCGGAATCTGTTCAGAAGTTACTGTTGCAGCCTGGAAACTATTCTGAACCGAAGATCACTGCCCGGACACTGTCCAGAAACTAGCACATATGGCCACCAGCCCTCAAACTGTCAGTAAACCACAGCCTGTATGTGTGAGACATAGCTACCTCACTTACTGCCCCGCCGACCTGCCGGTGCAGCCCGCCTCTGCCTTAAAGCAACACCTTGAGGACGCCGGTCGTACCATGAGCGACGATACGACCCGCGATGGGCACGATGGCCCGGCCTTTAGCGAGGGTCGTCGCTGGTGAACACACCACCGCCCTCGATGCCCCCCCCCCCCACCTGCCTTCAGCTAATCTTGCAGGTTCAACTTTCCTGTAGTCATTCATTGCTTCTTATCTCTACCGTCCTCACGATATGTATTCTCTCCACCTTTTCTATTCCTCCCACGAGGTCATCACTGACTCCTGCTGCCGCTACACCTAACTAACTTTATACTTCACTAAGACCGTTAAGGGCGTCCTCAAGCTACCCATGGACACACCAGCAAGACATCATGTACACACCAGCAACACATCATGAACACACCAGCAACACATCATGAACACACCAGCAACACATCATGAACACACCAGCAACACATCATGGACACACCAGCAAGACATCATGTACACACCAGCAACACATCATGAACACACCAGCAACACATCATGAACACACCAGCAACACATCATGGACACACCAGCAAGACATCATGTACACACCAGCAACACATCATGAACACACCAGCAACACATCATGAACACACCAGCAACACATCATGAACACACCAGCAACACATCATGGACACACCAGCAAGACATCATGTACACACCAGCAACACATCATGAACACACCAGCAACACATCATGAACACACCAGCAACACATCATGGACACACCAGCAACACATCATGAACACACCAGCAACACATCATGAACACACCAGCAACACATCATGGACACACCAGCAAGACATCATGTATACACTAGCAACACATCATGGACACACCAGCAAGACATCATGTACACACCAGCAACACATCATGAACACACCAGCAACACATCATGGACACACCAGCAACACATCATGGACACACCAGCAACACTTCATGTACACACCAGCAACACATCATGGACACACCAGCAACACATCATGGACACGCCTGCAACACTTCATGTACACACCAGCAACACATCATGGACACACCAGCAACACATCATGTACACACCAGCAACACATCATGAACACACCAGCAACACATCATGTACACACCAGCAACACATCATGAACACACCAGCAACACATCATGGACACACCAGCAACACATCATGGACACACCAGCAACACATCATGAACACACCAGCAACACATCATGAACACACCAGCAACACATCATGGACACACCAGCAACACATCATGCATACACCAGCAACACATCATGAATACACAAGCAACACATCATGAATACACCAGCAACACATCATGCATACACCAGCAACACATCATGAATACACCAGCAACACATCATGGACACACCAGCAACACATCATGACACACCAGCAACACATCATGTACACACCAGCAACACATCATGGAACACCAGCAACACATCATGGACACCCAGCAACACTCATGGACACACCAGCAACACATCATGGACACACCAGCAAACATCATGTACACACCAGCAACACATCATGGACACACCAGCAACACATCATGACACACCAGCAACACATCATGAACACCAGCAACACATCATTGAAACACCAGCAACACATCATGGACACACCAGCAACACATCATGGATACACCAGCAACACATCATGACACACCAGCAACACATCATGGACACACCAGCAACACATCATGGACACACCAGCAACACATCATGAACACCAGCAACACATCATGGACACGCCAGCAACACATCATGTACACACCAGCAACACATCATGGACACACCAGCAACACATCATGGACACACCAGCAACACATCATGAACACACCAGCAACACATCATGGACACACCAGCAACACATCATGGACACACCAGCAACACACCATGGACGCGCCAGCAACACGTCATGTATACACTAGCAACACATCATGGACACACCAGCAACACATCATGGACACACCAGCAACATATCATGGACACACCAGCAACACGTCATGTATACACCAGCAACACATCATGGACACACCAGCAACACATCATGGACACACCAGCAACACATCATGGACACGCAAGCAACACATCATGGACACACCAGCAATACATCATGGACACAACAGCAACACATCATGGACACACCAGCAACACATCATGTATATACCAGCAACACATCATGGACACACCAGCAACACATCATGTATATACCAGCAACACATCATGGACACGCCAGCAACACATCATGGACAAGCCAGCAACACACCATGGACACACCAGCAACACATCATGGACACACCAGCAACACATCATGGACACGCCAGCAACACATCATGGACACACCAGCAACACAACATGTTTACACCAGCAACACATCATGTATATACCAGCAACACATCATGGACACGCCAGCAACACATCATGTATATACCAGCAACACATCATGGACACGCCAGCAACACATCATGGACACACCAGCAACACATCATGGACACACCAGCAACACATCATGGACACGCAGGCAACAAATCATAATACACCAGCAACACATCATGGACACACCAGCAACACTTCATTTACACACCAGCAACACATCATGGACACACCAGCAACACACCATGGACGCGCCATCAACACACCATGGACGCGCCAGCAACACATCATGGACACGCCAGCAACAAATCATTATACACCAGCAATACTTCATGTACACACCAGCAACACATCATGGACACACCAGCAACACACCATGGACGCGCCATCAACACACCAGGGACAGACCATCGCCACGCCACGCCAGTAAGACAGCAACGTCACAACACACGAGGCTGGCTACACCTCAAGCTGCACAAAGATAACTCTGACAGGTGGCGGGGCAACACGAGGCCCCTGCCTGCAGGGCGGCTATTGAAGCGTTGCACCAGAGGTTTGATCCTATAGTCATTAATTATTCCTTAGTGTGAACCGAAAGCAACTGTGTACATGATAAATAGTTTAGAATCAAGCATTACATTTCCACATCTAACTGAAGATTTCACATAAACATCCTGTTCAGTTCAGTGTACAGAATAAACTAACACAAATTCATTCTTCGCGACAATGTGGAGGTCCCCAGGAACAAAAGTTTTACAAGAAAATATTACTGTTATATAAGCCTGTAGGAGCCTCAGACACCTAACAACTCACTCTTTATCACTGCTGACATTACGACTCCCAGAGTCAACAAACTCCTCCCTTCTTTCCCTTCCTCTAATGCATAAATTCGTAACAAAAATAAAAGTTATGATTTACGTATGTCCATAAGCCTAGAAATTTTTCAAGCATGACATAACTTTCATATATATATATATATATATATATATATATATATATATATATATTGTTGGAAAGGATCACAATTTTGCGAGTGATCAAGATATTCCTATGAGTCCACGGCGAAAATGAAACACGAAAAGTTCCCAAGTGCACTTTCGTGTAATAATCACATCATCAGGGGAGACACAAGAGAGAAATATACCAGTCAGTTGATATACATAGAAGAGACGAAGCTCTCTTCGATGTATATCAACTGACTGTTATATTTCTCTCTTGTCTCTCCCCTGATGATGTGATTATTACACGAAAGTGCACTTGGGAACTTTTCGTGTTTCATTGTCCCCGTGGACTCACAGGAATATATATATATATATATGTATATATATATATATATATATATATATATATATATATATATATATATATATATATATATATATATATATATTTTATCCCTGGGGATAGGGGATTAAGAATACATCCCACGTATTCCCTGCGTGTCGTAGAAGGCGACTAAAAGGGGAGGGAGCGGGGGGCTGGAAATCCTCCCCTCTCTCTCTTTTTTTTTTTTTTAATTTTCCAAAAGAAGGAACAGAGGGGGCCAGGTGAGGATATTCCAAAAAAGGCCCAGTCCTCTGTTCTTAACGCTACCTCGCTATCGCGGGAAATGGCGAATAGTATGAAAAATAAAAAAAAAAAAAAAAAATATATATATATATATATATATATATATATATATATATATATATATATATATATATATATATATATATATATTTTAAACTATTTGCCATTTCCCGCGTTAGCGAGGTATCGTTAAGAACAGAGGACTGGGCCTTTTTTGGAATATCCTCACCTGGCCCCCTCTGTTCCTTCTTTTGGAAAAAAAAAAAAAAAAAAAAATATATATATATATATATATATATATATATATATATATATATATATATATATATATATATATATATATTCATTTACTTATCTATTATGCTCTGCCGCTGTCTCCCGCGTTGGCGAGGTAGCGCAAGGAAACGGACGAAAGAATGGCCCAACCAACCCACACAAACACGTATATACATACACGTCCACACACGTACATATACATACCTATACATCTCAACGTATACATATATACATATATATATATATATATATATATATATATATATATATATATATATACATATATATATATATTTTTTTTTTGCTGTCTCCCGCGTTTGCGAGGTAGCGCAAGGAAACAGACGAAAGAAATGGCCCAACCCACCCCCATACACATGTATATACATACGTCCACACACGCAAATACACATACCTACACAGCTTTCCATGGTTTACCCCAGACGCTTCACATGCCTTGATTCCATCCACTGACAGCACGTCAACCCCGGTATACCACATCGCTCCAATTCACTCTATTCCTTGCCCTCCTTTCACCCTCCTGCATGTTCAGGCCCCGATCACACAAAATCTTTTTCACTCCATCTTTCCACCTCCAATTTGGTCTCCCTCTTCTCCTCGTTCCCTCCACCTCCGACACATATATCCTCTTGGTCAATCTTTCCTCACTCATTCTCTCCATGTGCCCAAACCATTTCAAAACACCCTCTTCTGCTCTCTCAACCACGCTCTTTTTATTTCCACACATCTCTCTTACCCTTACGTTACTTACTCGATCAAACCACCTCACACCACACATTGTCCTCAAACATCTCATTTCCAGCACATCCATCCTCCTGCGCACAACTCTATCCATAGCCCACGCCTCGCAACCATACAACATTGTTGGAACCACTATTCCTTCAAACATACCCATTTTTGCTTTCCGAGATAATGTTCTCGACTTCCACACATTCTTCAAGGCTCCCAGAATTTTCACCCCCTCCCTCACCCTATGATTTACTTCCGCTTCCATGCTTCCATCCGCTGCCAAATCTACTCCCAGATATCTAAATCACTTCACTTCCTCCAGTTTTTCTCCATTCAAACTTATCTCCTAATTGCCTTGAACCTCAACTCTACTGTACTAACCTTGCCCTTATTCACATTTACTCGCAGCTTTATTCTTTCACACACTTTACTAAACTCAGTCACCAGCTTCTGCAGTTTCTCACCCGAATCAGACACCAGCGATGTATCATCAGCGAACAAAAACTGCACGTTTCTCACCCGAATCAGCCATCAGCGATGTATCATCAGCGAACAACAACTGACTCACTTCCCAAGCTCTCTCATCCACAAAAGACTGCATATTTGCCCCTCTTTCCAAAACTCTTGCAGTCACCTCCCTAACAACCTCATCCATAAACAAATTAAACAACCATGGAGACATCACGCATCCCTGCCGCAAACAAACATTCACTGAGAACCAATCACGTACACATGCCTTACATCCTCGATAAAAACTTTTTACCTGCTTCTAACAACTTGCCTCCCACACCATATATTCTTAATACCTTCCACAGAGCATCCCTATCAACTCTATCATATGCCTTCTCCAGATCCATAAATGCTACATACAAATCCATTTGGTTTTCCAAGTATTTCTCACATACATTCTTCACAGCAAACACCTGATCCACACATCCTCTACCACTTCTGAAACCACACTGCTCTTCCCCAATCTGATGCTCTGTACATGCCTTCACCCTCTCAATCAATACCCTCCCAATTCATTTCCCAGGAATACTCAACAAACTTGTACCTCTGTAATTTGAGCACTCACTTTTATCCCCTTTGCCTTTGTACAATGGCACTATGCACGCATTCGCCAATCCTCAGGCACCTCACCATGAGTCATACATATATACATTAAATAAACTTACCAACCAGTCAACAATACAATCACCCCCTTTTTAATAAATTCCACTGCAATACCATCCAAACCCGCTGCCTTGCCGGCTTTCATCTTCCGCAAAGCTTTTACTACCTCTTCTCTGTTCACCAAATCATTCTCCCTAACCCTCTCACTTTGCACACCACCTCGACCAAAACACCCTATATCTGCTACTCTATCACCAAACACATTCAACAAAACTTCAAAATACTCACTCCATCTCCTTCTCACATCACCACTACTTGCTATCACCTCCCCATTAGCTCCCTTCACTGATGTTCCCATTTGTTCCCTTGTTTTACGCACTTTATTTACCTCCTTCCAAAACATCTTTTTATTCTCCCTAAAATTTAATGATACTCTCTCACTCCAACTCTCATTTGCCCTCTTTTACACCTCCTGCACCTTTCTCTTGACCTCTTGCCTCTTTCTTTTATACATCTCCCAGTCATTTGCAATATTTCCCTGCAAAAATCGTCCAAATGGCTCTCTTTTCTCTTTCACTAACAATCTTACTTCTTCATCCAACTAATCACTACCCTTTCTAATCTGCCCACCTCCCACGCTTCTGATGCCACAAGCATCTTTTGCGTCAAGAACAGAGGAGTGAGCCTTAGTGGGTATATCCTCACTTGGCCCACCTCTCCGTTCCTTCTTTCGGAAAATCATAAACGGGAGGGGAGGATTTCTAGCCCCCCGCTCCCTCCCCTTTTGGTCGCCTTTTACGACACGTTGGGAATTCGTGAGAAGTATTCTTTCTCCCCTATCCCCAGGGATAATATATACATATAGACACACACACACACACACACACATATATATATATATATATATATATATATATATATATATATATATATATATATATATATATGGCCGTTACAGAGTTTACGACGTAGCGCCATGAACAGACAAAGATAGGCTACATTCATTCACACCCATCCACTTGCTGTCATGTGTAATGCAACGAAATCCACATCCAGGCCCTACAGAACTTTCCATGGTTTACCCTGGCCACTTCACATGCTCTGGTTAAGTCCATTGACTTCATGTCAACCCCTGAATCCCACATCGTTCCAATTCACTCAATCCCATGCATACCATTCCCTCCCCTGCATGTTCAGGGACCAATCACTTGAAATCATTTTCACTCCATCCTTCTCTCTCTACTTTGGTCTCTCGCTTCTTCTTGTCCCTTCCACTTCTGACACATGTATCCTCTTTGTCAACCTCTCCTAACTTATTCTCTGCATATAAGCAAATAATTTCAGAATACCTTCTATAGTTCTCTCAACCACACACTTTTTATTACTACACCTTTCTCACACCTTTTTATATCTTAACCCATCAAAACACCTCATATCACGTCCTCAAACATTTCACATCTAATACATTAACACCCTCTGCACTTCCTCATCTCTAGCCCATGCCTCGCATCCATGCAACATTATTAGGACCGTCAAACATACCCACTTCCGCCCAATGAGATAATGGCCTGTCTTTCGACACATTCCTCAATGCTCCCAGAACCTTCGCCCCTCCCTCACCCATTCCGTGACACTTCCGCTGCAATCTGCTGCCATGTCCATTCCCAGGTATCTAAAACACTTCATTTCCTCCAAATTTTCTCCATTCCAACCCATACACCAACTAACCCGACCCTCTAACCTGCTAAACCTAATAACCTTGCTTGCTTATAGCATCAACCTTGATACTCTGTTCAGTAAATGTCAACTAATCTTTCTCCTCTCCAGCAACACTTTATAGTCAACTGTCTGGTTTCTTACCATCGACATATCCCCTCCTTAATTTTCTCTCAAGTGAATCATTTATCTTTCTTCTTATTTTCCCTTTATCATCAGTTTCATTCTCTGTTTGTTGGTCTGGAGCCCTCGGCCGCTGTGACCTGTAATATATGTTCCCCCTGACCTGTGACACATGAGGGGGGGGGGGATGTTAAGCTATTCACTCTTGAGCTTTTCTCTCTCGTCTGTGTGTTCATTCTACATTTCTTCATCCCACATGGATATGGCAAACAGTTCATCATTCCTGTTTTCCTGACGGCTTTCACCTTTATGATTACTGAATAAATATCTGCTGCAGATATCAGTGTCTTGCTCCTGCATACCGCAGGCATTCAAGTTTATGGCTCGCTAGCGGGAGTGTTGCCAAACAGATTTTTTTCTCACTCTTTTGAACGTTTCTCTGAAAATCACAGTGCAATATTTCATGCAAGTTTAGCTTAAATAATATATCAGTTTACAATTTCCCTTTTACATTACACGGAAGACCTGGCACTGTCCAGTATAAAGTTCTTGTCTTTTCTTTATTTCTTCATAGTCACTACTGTTGTGTCAGAGGTTCAACAACGATATACGTTTCTGTGTAGCCAGAACAACCCGGCCGCGGCGCAAACTTTGGCATATGCTTCGAATTTTCACAATTGGTGGGGATAGTTGGGAAGAATGAGCTTGTATGGTTTGGATAATGGAGATAATGAGCGAGGAAAGGTTGACAAAGCGAATGTACACAAGTGTAGAAGTGGAGGGGAAAAGGAGAAGAGGGTAGACAAAATTGGAGATGGATGGAGTGAGCATTAATACGAGTGGTCTGGGCCTGAACAGGCTAGTGAAAGTTGTGCACGGGATCGAGTGAATTGGAACGATGTGTTATAAAGGGGGCGACGTACAAGCGATGGATTGAACCAAAGCATGTGAAATAAGCGGGGGAAACCATGAAATCGTCTGCTGAGCCAGTAGTTTTCCTGCATTGCCCATGACAGCTAGAGAATGGATAAGAACGAATGAAGCTTTTCTTCATTTGTTCCTGGCGCTACCGCGTGAAACGGCAGACAACTATAAAATATATATATATATATATATATATATATATATATATATATATATATATATATATATATATATATGATATATGTGATATTTCATTTATTATACTTTGCCGCTGTCTCCCGCGTTAGCGAGGTAGCACAAGGAAATACGAAAGAATGGCCCAACCCACCCACATACACATGTATATACATACACGTCCACACACAGCACATATACATACCTATACATCTCACCGTGTACATGTATATACCTAGACAGACATATACATTACACACATGTACATAATTCATACTGTCTGCCTTTATTCATTCCCATCGCCACCCCGCCACACATGAAATGACAACTCCCTCCCCCCGCACGCGCTCGAGGGAGCGCTAGGAAAAGACAACAAAGGCCCCATTCGTTCACACTCAGTCTCTAGCTGTCATGTATAATGCACCGAAACCACAGCTTCCTTTCCACATCCAGGCCCTACAAAAGTTTCCATGGTTTACCCCAAACGCTTCACATGCCCTGGTTCAATCCACTGACAGCACGTCGACCCCGTTATACCACATCGTTCCAATTCACTATATTCCTTGCACTCCTTTCACCCTCCGGCATGTTCAAGCCCCGATCACTTAAAATCTTTTCACTCCATCCTTCCACCTCCAATTTGGTCTCCCACGTCTCCTCGTTCCCTCCATCTCTGACACATATATCCTCTTTGTCAATTTTTCCTTACTCATTCTCTCCATGTGACCAAACCATTTCAATACACCCTCTTCTGGTCTCTCAACCACTTTTTATTACCACACATCCCCCTTACCCTTTCATTACTTGCTCGATCAAACCACCTCACACCACATATTGTCCTCAAACATCTCATTTCCAACACATCCATCCTCCGCACAACTCTATTTATAGCCCACGCCTCGCAACCATATAACAGTGTTGGAATCACTATTCCTTCAAACATACCCATTTTTGCTTTCCGAGATAATGTTCTCGCCTTCCACACATTCTTCAACGCTCCCAGAACTTTCGCCCCCTCCCCCATCCTATGACTCACTTCCGCTTCCATGGTTCCATCCTCTGCCAAATCCACTCACAGATATCTAGAACACTTCACTTCCTCCAGTTTTTCTCCATTCAAACTTACCTCCCAAATAACTTGTCCCTCAACCCTACTGGACCTAATAACCTTGCTCTTATTTACATTCATTCTCAGCTTTCTTTCACACACTACCAAACTCAGTCACCAGCTTCAGCAGTTTCCCACCCGAATCAACCACCAGCGCTGTATCATCAGCGAACAACAACCGACTAACTTCCCAAGCCCTCTCGTATATTGTTACGAACCTGTGTGTTTATGCTATATATTGTATGTTATAGGTAGACCACGTAGTGACCTGGGGGTCTCAGCAGATTCCTCGGCCGCTCCCACGCCGCCTGGGATTTCACAGCCCCACGCCGAATGGTCACTCAAGTCGTGCCAGTCACATCGGCCTGCTAATTTTTCTTCACCTGCGGCGTCAACTGGCCGGGGTCTGCCACGACGTTAGGCTCAAATCGAGAGTATCTGTACATGGAAATTCATCATGAGGCAGATCAGGCGGGGCTGGCCGCTCCCGGCTGGCTGCCCCTGACGAATGCTTAACCGTGACTGCTTCAACCATCACGTGGCCACTGCGGCCATTACGATCACTGCATTCGCTCTGAGTGATGCGGCGCTACACTATAACATAACATGTCAGACTGTGTCGTTTCGGGTATCAGTGTAACAATGTACTGTAACTTGTTAATAGGATTGCCCACAGAATAAGTGTATCTTGTGTCATGTTTCTGTAATCAAATTGAGTAAAGGAAAGAGATCTCATATGTATGAAACATTACCTGGAATGTAAAGTGTTAACGCAAATATTTGCGCCCGATTGATGTGCTTTTATCTTGTACTCAGTATTTCTTGTTATATATATAGTTTCAATACTGGTGTTTAATTTCATCTTTTAACTTTAAGATAGCGTTATCCAGTGTTGCATAACAACATACATACATACATACATACATACATACATACATATATATATATATATATATATATATATATATATATATATATATATATATATATACATAATTTTCTTCCCCCCTATACTATTTGCCATTTCCCACGTAAGCGAGATTGCTTTAAGAACAGAGGACTGAGCCTTTGAGGGAATATCCTCACTTGGCTCCCTTCTGTTACTCTTTTGCAAAATTAAAAAAAAAAAAAAAGAGAGAGGGAAGGATTTCCAGCCCTCCGCTCCCTCCCCTTTTAGTCGCCTTCTACGACACGCAGGGAAAACGTAGGAAGCATTCTTTCTCCCCTATCCCCAGGGATAATATATATATATATATATATATATATATATATATATATATATATATATATATATATATATATATATATTCTTTTTTTTTTCTTATACTTTGTTGCTGTCTCCCGCGTTAGCGAGGTAGCGCAAGGAAACAGACGAAAGAATGGCCCAATCCACCCACATACACATGTGTATACTTACACGTCCACACACGCACATATACATACCTACATATTTCAATGTATATATATATATATATATATATATATATATATATATATATATATATATATATATATATATATATATATATCACATACAAACCTCCAACAGCCAAGATCGAACCCGGGACCCCTGTGTCACAGGTGGGAATGCTACCACTAGGCTTTGGGCCTGGCTAATAGGAAATAACTACTCGAATACTATGTGCTCGAATACCCGTCGTCTCATTGGTGAGCAACGGGGTCTACACCGGTTATTTCCCAACAGGAGAGAGAGAGAGAGAGAGAGAGAGAGAGAGAGAGAGAGAGAGAGAGAGAGAGAGAGAGAGAGAGAGAGAGAGAGAGAGAGAGACAGACAGAGAGAGAGACGAACACAAATATTAAAAGTACTGTGAACTGACTTGCCCTGTGGAACAAAGAACTGCATCCACCCAAAGTCGAAATGAAATTGCAAGAGCATACAAGTGAGTAGGTGTACAACAGTACTTTGGGACGTTAAGGGTATGTCGAGGTCACAGACCTGTCAGGATCATGCCATAAGTTAAGGTAAGGAAATCATGACAGTGGGAAGTGACAATAACGTGTGCACATAAGACAAGAGGCGAGTGTAGCGCATGAGTGCCCAGGACCTAACACCAATGGTCTCTTTCTTACATTTTCCTTTGGACATTCCCCTTCCTCACCCCTGAAAGCCCAGACCTCTCCAGTGTTCATCAATTCCACTTTCCCTTTCCTTTCCTTTTAGTCAAGCCCTGCCCTCCCCTGTCCCTTGCCTCCCTTCTCCCCGTCCCACACCTCTCACCACGTCCTTCCAGTTCTAGCCCCAGCCTCCATCCGCTTCCTTCCCCGCCCATTACCTTACGGGCACCATTGGCAACCAGAGTCAGGCACGAACGACTACTTAGGGAGATTAGCAGCGACGGCGGGCCCTCCAGCACCCGACGCCCAGCTCCCCTCTCGTGCCACCAGCTAAAAGTAAATACGTAAGTAAATCCCAATATACGTGACACACCAGGTTTGGCTCACACATCTGCCACCAGCCAACGTCTTACCCTCAAACTGGGATGAAAAAATAAAGTCTAATACAAAGGCATACAAAAATCCACTTGGTACAGCAGTTAATACTTGCAATAAAAGCGAGGAAGCCTCGTCTGGAACACAGTTTAATATGAAGCCCGAGTTGTTTGAATCGCATCATGACATTATTACTACCATCCAGCGTCTGCTTATGTGTGTGTATACACTGGTGCAGAGAAAGGAGTTTACATATGTGTTTGCATGACCTTATATCTGTTTAACGTGGCAATCAATGATATTATATATATATATATATATATATATATATATATATATATATATATATATATATATATATATATATATATATATATATATATATATATGTAACATACAAACCTAAAAGAGCCAGGATCGAACCCGGGACCCCTGTGCCACAGGCGGGAATGCCTTCCACACATTCTTCAACGCTCCTAGAACCTTCATCCCCTTCCCCACCCTGTAACTCACTTCCGCTTCCATGGTTTCATCCGCTGCTAAATCCACTCACATATATCTAAAATACTTCACTTCCTCCAATTTTTCTCCATTCAAACTTACCTCCCAATTGACTTGTCCCTCAACCCTACTGAACATTAGCTAATAATCTTGCTCTTATTCACATTTACTCACAGCTTTCTTCTTTCACATACTTTACCAAAAAGTCACCAACTTCTGCAGTTTCTCACCCGAATCAGCCACCGGAGCAGTATCATCAGCGGACAACTGACTCACTTCCCAAGCCCTCTCATCCACAACAGACTGCATACTTGCCCCTCTCCAAAACTCTTGCATTCATCTCCCTAACAACCACATCCACAAACAAATTAAAAAACCATGGAGACATTACGCACCCCTGCCGCAAACCGACATTCAATGGGAACCAATCACTTTCCTCTCTTCCTACTCGTAAACATGTCTTACATACTCGATAAAAAATTTTCATTGCTTCTAGCAACTTACCTCCCACACCATATACTCTTAATACCTCCCACAGATCATCTCTATCAGCCCTATCATATGCCTTCTCCAGATCCATAAATGCTACATACAAATCCATCTGTTTTTCTAAGTATTTCTCACGTACATAAGAATGTACGTGAGAAAACATCTGATCCACACATCCTCCTCTACCACTTTTGAAACCACACTGCTCTTCCCCAATCTGATGCTCTGTTTATATATATATATATATATATATATATATATATATATATATATATATATATATATATATATATATATATATATATATATATCCCTGGGGATAGGGGAGAAAGAATACTTCCCACGTATTCCCTGCGTGTCGTAGAAGGCGACTAAAAGGGAAGGGAGCGGGTGGCTGGAAATCCTCCCCTCTCGATTTTTTTTTTTAATTTTCCAAAAGAAGGAACAGAGAAGGGGGCCAGGTGAGGATATTCCCTCTAAGGCTCAGTCCTCTGGTCTTAACGCTACCTCGCTAATGCGGGAGATGGCGAATAGTACAAAAGAAAGAAAAAAAAAAAAAAAAATATATATATATATATATATATATATATATATATATATATATATATATATATATTATATATATATATATATATATATTATCCCTGGGGATAGTGGAGAAAGAATACTTCCCACGTATTCCCTGCGTGTCGTAGAAGGCGACTAAAAGGGGAGGGAGCGGGGGGCTGGAAATCCTCCCCTCCTGTCTTTTTTTTTAATTTTCCAAAAGAGGGAACAGAGAAGGGGGCCAGGTGAGGATATTCCCATAGAGGCCCAGTCCTCTGTTCTTAACGCTACCTTGCTAATGCGGGAAATGGAGAATAGTTTAAAAGAATATATATATATATATATATATATATATATATATATATATATATATATATATATATATATATATATATATATATATATATATATATTCGTCTATAATTAATCTATCCATATCAGTAACAATGTTTTTTGAGACAATGATAGAACCATCCCCCACAACTCTCGCCTGTTATTCATCTGTTGTCAACCTCACTTACCAGGCAAACTGCCGGATAATAATAATTCATTGTGCTGCCCAAATCATGTCCACACACTTCTCACTATGTAATTCATAATGTATTTCAATGAATGAGGTCCAGGCCCTAGACCTTTTCGTGCACTCTGTATCATGTTTTGCGCTACCGTCCACAGGACGGGCAGGAGTGCACAATGACACATCATCCAAAGAGGAGAGGACACACCGACAACAACACTGCTGACATTCTAGGGATTCAGAACCACAGTCCGGCCAACGGGTCACACCTACACAGAGCACGACACCATTACAGTACCACCCACAGCCGTGTACTTCCTCAAGGGACACATTAAGGGAGCTCACACTGCAAAGATCTCTTGATGTTCATGTACTCCACTCCCACCCAACGGCTCCCCGTGGCAGCTCACACTACAAGCAATCCTCACGGGAGCTTACGCTAAAAACTATAGCTATCATTATGGGAGCTCACACTACAAGCTATTCTTATGGGAGCTCACATTGCAAGTTATCCTTATAATAACAGACAATATCTAATGCCAGTTTATGACAGCATTTATTAGACTGAAACAAAAATGAGATTTTTAAGACGAATGACTGCTACATCCTACCCAGGGTAGTGCATGTGGGACGAGAAACGGGACCACCACATCCTACCCAGGGTAGCGCATGTGGGACGAGAAACGGGACCACCACATCCTACCCAGGGTAGCGCATGTGGGACGAGAAACGGAACCACTACATCCTACCCAGGGTAGCGCATGTGGGACGAGAAACGGGACCACCACATCCTACCCAGGGTAGTGCATGTGGGACGAGAAACGGAACCACTACATCCTACCCAGGGTAGCGCATGTGGGACGAGAAACGGGACCACCACATCCTACCCAGGGTAGCGCATGTGGGACGAGAAACGGAACCACTACATCCTACCCAGGGTAGCGCATGTGGGACGAGAAACGGGACCACCACATCCTACCCAGGGTAGCGCATGTGGGACGAGAAACGGGACCACTACATCCTACCCAGGGTAGTGCATGTGGGACGAGAAACGGGACCACCACATCCTACCCAGGGTAGCGCATGTGGGACGAGAAACGGGACCACTACATCCTACCCAGGGTAGCGCATGTGGGACGAGAAACGGGACAACCCAAAACTCTTACAGGAGTACATGGGAAGGTGGGACAGCCGGAGACCTGGTGGTTCTCGACGAGGTTTTCTGCAGGAGGACAGTAGCAGGTCGTTATCGTCCGTGTGGCAGATAGAAGGATAGTAAAGCACACACAACATCCCATCCACTACTCCCTCAGGCACAACAGCCGGCTGGAAATAGCTGAAAAGGAACACCACATATTACGGGGAGAGTGTGTATATACTGCTCAGAAAATTCTATCTTAACTATGACTCGGGGAAAGTTCCTTATTCTGACCGCACTGGCCACCTGAGAGCAGCCTTGAAACTGAAACGGAAAAAAAAAATTACTGAATTTTTCAAACAAAATAATCTTTTTTTCTTGCACGAGCCCTGCTATGTACCAACGACAGATATTACTGAGGTAATCTTGCACGAGCCCTGCTATGTACCAACGACAGATATTACTGAGGTAATCTTGCACGAGCCCTGCTATGTACCAACGACAGATATTACTGAGGTAATCTTGCACGAGCCCTGCTATGTACCAACGACAGATATTACTGAGGTAATCGTCTGGTCTGACTTACAGGTATTGATAATCTTCACACTGGCAACACATGACGGTGATTTATTCCTCTCTGCTGATGACAGACATAATTAACGTGGGTCCTCGATTTAAAGGTAGTGACAGTTTGCGCGTTGGTGATGGTGATTTATGCAAATATTCCACAAATGAAAAATAAATCTAGAGCCCACGTTACCATCACATCAATTTCCTTTTCATTTCGTACCATTATTTCGGGTCGTGAAAACGTGATGAAAGTTTCGTATATGTTGTCGAAATAATTTAGAATGCAACAGAAGTTTTCAAAATGCTAAATAATTTCGGCAGCATATATTCAGTTGATTTACATTAATAAAAATAATGGTACGAAATTATAGGGAAAATGTAATAGCAAAGATGGTATTTTTTTTTCAGTTGCAGAGTTGTAGAGCAGAAAATAAATATCGTTAAATACTGTCAACATAAAGACGATCACCAACTTTAAATCATGGAGAGACATATAATTCAAAGATATCTATTACCAATAAATATATATCTTTTCAGAAGGAAAAATCATCTACATTTACGGTCGAAAAATCCACTGCTCCAGTCATGGTAGGGAACTTTCCCCGTCCACGATTTTCTACAAAATCTTCACATGACGTGGTGGTCCTTAGCTTTCTTCCTGCCACTGTTGAGCAGGAGGGAGTGGTGGGTGAGGATATGAACGCTGCTTTACCATCCAGTTCCTCGCCAAAAACATCTCCTGTCCCAACCAAATGGTAAACTGGCATGTGGTATGGGCCGGACTGGATGACCCGTCCACCTCTGACCATGTGGACCCATGTTATCACACTAGTGCATTACAACGACGGTACACAAACCCTTGAGTGTGATGGCACTCCTTATAAAGCAATCGCTGAGTAACTAGTGTGATCGCAACGCCTGAAACCCTAGCTTCGTTAGGTGGTGATACAGCAGAAGCCACTTAACAGCTGAGAGTCTGGAGTTGCCCAGCTTTGTTTACTGGTTCAGTAGGACAATTGCTAAAGGGTGGACTTTGGACTGAACATAGCTGCAGCCTCCATCACCTGACCTCTGCTTCCCACGGGCGGCAGTACTATGTGAACTCTTCCGGAACGTCTACCCTTGTCACGGGTTTTCGTTCCGTTACGTGGAAATAAAGTCCCTCGGGAACAGCGTATAAGCCACTGTTGGTATGTCGGATGCCAAAAGAAGCCAAGGAGAAGCGGCTGATGACCGCTCCTCCAATTGCCCACATTGTGGGTCCACCTTCGCCAGCTTTCGGGGCCGTTGGGTCCATGAAAGATAGGCTCATGCCAACTCCTTTCACCAGGAGTTGGCTACCAGACACTTCTTGTCCAAGGAAAGATGGTCAGACGTGGAGATAGAGCTCATCGCTAGAGCAGAGACAACGATGGCAGCTGGTCCCTCTCTGGTCGCTGGCCAAGGCGTGAACCAGGGTTACAGGGTATTGTTCTTTGCTGGAAGGCAATGAAGGGCGTCCGAAGACAGCGTCATAAAAGACCCGCGTTCAGGAGTCATCTTGGACGTCAACCCTCACCACGAGGCCGGAAGGAGAGGTGGCACGTAGTGTGTCGGACGGGAGACGTGTCCCAGCGACAACCAGAGGTAACACGCGGAGTGGCAACCTGGAGGAGGCACCACGCGAGGAAAGGCGTGTGCGTGCCAACTCCTGTGAGGGAGGCTCCACCAATTTGGGAGTAGGGGCTGTCCTCGATGAGGGAGAACCTGCCGCTCCTGTTAGAGAGTACCCCACGGTTTTATCCGTCCCTGACGCTCCGAAGGATCCCCAACCCCAATCCGTTGCCTCTTTTGGCCCGGAGATTGTGTCCTATCTTGACACAAGAGGGCCTGGCCCCACAACTCCGGTGTGGGGAGAGGAAGAGTTAAATGTCGCCCTCGGTCATTTGCACCGACGGAACAGCCACTCCGTCATCAGGATGGCCACAGAGCACGCTGAAAAACTGGTAAGCTTCTGTGTTTCTCCCTCTAACCACCAGGATCGTGATGAGGGCGGAACAAGACAACGCGCTGGCGCGGTCTATGAAGGCCGGACTGACGGGGCTCCTCTGCGCAGAAGCCGTCTTCGCAGGGAGCAATACCGCAAAGTACAACGACTTTACAGAAATAATAAGTCGCTGGCCGCTGGACAGGTCCTCAAAGGCGATTGGGAGGTGCCGCCACCTGCAGTTGGGCCGGAAACCCTCCACCCCTTTTAAGGAGCTCTCTTCTCGCGGTCCTCCGAGCCAGACAGACGTGTTATTACTGATCTAGACCAAGAATGCAAACCACTAGCAGAGGTTCTAACCGTGGGCCACCAAAACATCCGCCCCGACCACGACGGAATGCAGACGAGATTCCTGAAGTCCTTTCCTCCGCGGGTGTTCTGCAAGATGTTCAAGCTGTGGATCGCCGCCTCCACACCGCCTGAACCACTCAAGGCGAACAGAACGGTAACAAACCCAACACAGCCTAAAGACTACAAGCCAATCACCATCTCATATGCTGTAGTCCGCATGCTACATAAAATCCTTAGCAGCCGCATTTCGAGCCCCGTCCAAATCGATGGAGCTCAGAAGGTATTCATCCCGGTAGACGAATGCTTCAAGAACCTCACGATTCTGGAAGAGACAATCGGTCGTGCGCGGGCAGTTCTACACTGTGCACCTGGCATTCCTCGACATGGCAAATGCATCTGAGGGTTAATCATAGCACTATCGAGCGGGCCATGCCGCGGAAGGGGAATCCAGGCCCAGTCAGGGAATATGTCATGTTGACATATGACCGAGCCTTCACTTACACTGAAGACAGCGGAGAAATGTCTGAGATCAAAATGACTCGTGGGGTCAAGCAAGGCGATCCCCTGTCGCCTATTCTTTTTAACCTTGTGATCGACGAAGGGATTGCAAGAGTTAAGGAATAGGGTGTGGGGATTGGGTTTATGGACCAAAAGGTCTAAGTGCATGCGTTCGCCGATGACCTGGTTCTGGTGGCGCAGACGGCGGCCGGTCTACAGAAGAACAGTGACATCAAGGCGGAGACTCTCGCGGGAGGTGGCCTTCAGGTAAATTCGGGAAAGAGTCCGTCCATCAGCATGGGGATCGATGGCAAGCGGAAGACTTGATGCGTCAACAAAAATAGGACGTTCTAAGTCTTGGGCAGCGCTATCGGCTCCATGGACGCTGACGACTACAAGTACCTCGGTGTTCTCTTCGGGGCTTGAGGCAGGCGGAAGTCCTACGGTGCCCTGCTGGAAGAGGGGATCACTAACATCACTTGAGCCCCTCTAAAACATTAGCATCGTCTGGTGCTGGGGAAAGTCAAAAGACGCAGTTAGCGCGCATGAACGGTTCGCCGTTGGCTTCGCCTGCCGCGCCCTGCGCATACTTCCACTCAGCAGTGGAGGATGGTGGGTTTGGGATCCCTGACTTTGTTTCGACCGTTCGGCTGAACTAACAAGCCAGGTCCGTAAAGTTGCTTACTTCGTCTGACCCTGTGATTCAGGCGGCGGTCCGCGAGCCTGCATCTAGGAAGAAGTTACAGAGTTGGTCGGGCCCCGCATGCATTGCTGGTCGACAGGCGAGCAATAAAAGCGAACGCCATCACGCAAGGAGGTTAAACAGTCACTAACTGTGATGGGATGGGTCTCGCTCCATCTGCAGCTGTACCCTAGGTTAGCAGATGGGTCACCAGTGAGATCAGACTCCTCACGGGTAGTGACTACGTTAAGGCCATCTAAGTGAGGGCTGGCACACTACCTACTCCCGCCAGGGTTGCTAGAGGCCGATCCGAGATCTCCGGCCTCTGTGACACCAGTTAAAAGCCCGATAGGCTTGGGCATATCGCCTAGGTATGCCCACGTACCCACGGAGGTTGGGTTAAGAGGCAGGCATGACAATATCAATGTTTTTTTGGCTTGCCGGTTGAAACAATAGGGCTACGACGTGGTCTGTGAGCCTCATATCCCTATTGCAGGGTCTTTGCGGAAGCCAGACATTGTGGTTTCCAAAGGGTCAGAGACTTGTGTTATAGATACACAAGTCTCTGGTGTCTGCTTCTCAGTCCCAGCTGCACACTAACACTGGTATTTGCTTCTCGCTCTCAGCTGCACACTAACACAAGTGCAGCTATTACGGCACTCCGGAAGTCCTTCAGGCCGTACGGGATCTTACCGGCAAAGACACCGTGCGCGTAACATCAGCCAATCTGAACTGGCGGAGCGCATGGTGTCGAGAGAGGGCGACCGCTCTCAGGGGGGTAGGACTTTTTTACCCGGACCTTGAGGTGTGCTCCGTGACAGCCCTAACACGGACCCATTTCCTTTACAGGATGTTGTCCAGGAGCACAGGCTGAAAGCCAGTAACCTGCCTGTAACATCTGGTGTCGGCCCTCGGGTTGGCGTGGGTGTTCCCCCATGTGTGTTCGTGGGGGGCGGAATCTGGTCGTCCCCCTAAGGCTACCATGGCGGGTACCAGCTCCCGATGGTGGTTTGACGTGGCGGGGAAGTATGCTTCTTGGCAGGGTAAGCGTGCTACTCCCGTCCTTCAGGCCGCACTGGATGGGGTGTGGTGCTATAGGGTCGACTCTCCTTACTTCTGCCTTTGCTATCCGCAATCTGACCTGTTGTCTTCCTCTTGCTGATCCACACATCTCTAACTAACAACTTCTTTCAATATCTACACTTAGTTCGTACCTCCTCTGTTCCGAGCACAGTAGCTAGATCGAGCAGCACATATCAACTGATTGGAAATCATTTAAGAAAAAAAAAAATGTCATGTCGAAGCCCACGGCATCACAGCCAAGGATCGTACCGTCCAGGTAGTTGAAGACGAACACTGCAGGTAGACCCGTGCCGGGCCCACACACCTGGGTACAGAGTCAGGCAGTACAAATAGCGAGGGAGCCCGAAGCCTCTGTAAACAACGAGCCATTTACCACACGACAGACAAGTCTTTCAGCCTCCCAGGAAGGGCGGGTCAGACCGCTCGCAACCCTTTCAGAAACGCGACTCAAGGATAGGCAGACATACAACGCTTTCAGTTTCCTGCATCGCATAACATGCATGCACATCAAAATTCAAACTACGGCCGAGTGGAAAAGTTAAATTGAAAACTGTACTGCCACGCTTGCCGGTCCCAGAAATACACATCTTAGCAGGGTATCAAAGATACTATTAAGTGTACATACCAGCAAAGCAACATGGAAAGAGGAACACCACATACAGAGGTCTATCACAATGGAAATAGATGACATAATTTCTTATGTCTTTAAAAACGACAAAGTATAACAGGAAATGATATCTGACAAACCAGGTGTAACACTAGGAGCCAGGTGTAACACTAGGAGCCAGGTGTAACACTAGGAGCCAGGTGTAACACCAAGAGCCAGATGCAGCACCAGGAGCTAGGTGGAACACCAGGGGCCAGATGTAACACCAAGAGCCAGATTCAACATCAGAAGCCAGGTGGAACACCTGGGGCAAATGTAACACCAAGAGCCAGGTGGTACACCAGGGGCCAGGTGGAACACCAGGGGGGGCAAGTGTAACACTGGAAGCCAGGTGTAACACCAGGGACCAGGAGAAACACCAATGGCCAGGTGTAACACCAGTGGCCATGTGTAACACCAGAGGCCAGGAGTAACACCAGGGTCCAGGTGTAACACCAGGGACCAGGAGAAACACCAATGGCCAGGTGTAACACCAGTGGCCATGTGTAACACCAGAGGCCAGGAGTAACACCAGGGTCCAGGTGTAACACCAGGGACCAAGAGAAACACCAATGGCCAGGTGTAACACCTGAGGCCATGTGTAACACCAGAGGCCAGGAGTAACACCAGGGTCCAGGTGTAAAACCAGGGACCAGGAGAAACACCAATGGCCAGGTGTAACACCAGTGGCCATGTGTAACACCAGAGGCCAGGAGTAACACCAGGGTCCAGGTGTAACACCAGGGACCAGGAGAAATACCAGGGTCCAGGTGTAACACCAGTGGCCATGTGTAACACCAGAGGCCATATGTAACACCAGAGGCCAGGAGTAACACCAGGGTCCAGGTGTAACACCAGGGACCAAGAGAAACATCAGGGGCCAGGTGTAACACCAGTGGCCACGTGTAACACCGGGGACCAGGAGAAACACCAGGGTCCAGGTGTAACATCAGTGGCAATGTGTAACACCAGGGGCCAGGAGTAACACCAGGTTCCACGAGTAACACGAGGCCAGGTGTAACACCAGGAGCCAGGTGTGACACCAGGGGTCAGGAGTAACACCTGGGTCCATGAGTAACACCAGGGGCCAAGAGTAACACCTGGGTCCATGAGTAACACCAGGGACCAGGAGTAACACCAGGGGCCAAGAGTAACACCAGGGTCCATGAATAACACCAGGGACCAGGAGTAACACCAGGGTCCATGAGTAACACCAGGGACCAGGAGTAACACCAGGGTCCATGAGTAACAGCAGGGACCAGGAGTAACACCAGGGTCCATGAGTAACACCAGGGGCCAAGAGTAACACCAGAGGCCAAGAGTAACACCAGAGGCCAAGAGTAACACCAGGGTCCATGAGTAACACCAGGGACCAGGAGTAACACCAGGGGCCAAAAGTAACACCAGGGTCCATGAGTAACACCAGGGTCCATGAGTAACACCAGGGACCAGGAGTAACACCAGGGGCCAAGAGTAACACCAGGGTCCATGAGTAACACCAGGGACCAGGAGTAACACCAGGGTCCATGAGTAACACCAGGGACCAGGAGTAACACCAGGGGCCAAAAGTAACACCAGGGTCCATGAGTAACACCAGGGTCCAGGAGTCAACACCAGGGGCCAAGAGCAACAACACCAGGGACCAGGAGTAACACCAGGGTCCATGAGTAACACCAGGGACCAGGAGTAACACCAGGGGGCAAGAGTAACACCAGGGTCCATGAGTAACACCAGGGTCCATGAGTAACACCAGGGACCAGGAGTAGCACCAGGGTCCATGAGTAACACCAGGGGCCAAGTAACACTAGGGTCCAGGTGTAACACCAGGAACCAGGAATAACACTAGGGTCCATGAGTAACACCAGGGACCAAGAGTAACACCAGGGTCCATGAGTAACACCAGGGACCAGGAGTAACACCAGAGGCCAACAGTAACACCAGGGACCAGGTGTAACACTAGGGTCCAGGTGTAACACCAGTGGCCAGGTGAATGCCTGATTATGTCTTCAGGGATCTTCTACCCCTACAGCCCTGGTCTGGACCAGGCTGCTGGGTTGGGTCGTTGATCGACCAAATCGTTGGAAGCCGCAGGAGCCCGCAGGGCCACATAGCCCCCACAGCCTGGCTGGCTGGTCTAGTACACCTTGTAGGCACTTGTTTAGTGCCCTCCAATTTTCTACCTTGCATCACGCTGTGTTTCTGATGACAGTAGGCCAAGAGTTGACGAGTCTTGGGCCTCGCATGTTTATATGGTGTTTTCACCTTATGAGCATATCGCACCTTTGGACACCGGAGGTAGTAATGTACAGAGTCTTCCAAGGCTGTCGTGCCAGAAGGATGTTATTTCCGTATGTAAGTTGGGAGCCATACCTTCTAGGATGCTCCAGGTACAGATAATGATATACCTCTCCCGTCTGCGCTCCAGGGAGTACAGCCTCAGAGATTTCAGCCGTTCCCAGTAATATATTTCTTTCACATCAATATTGAATGTGAAAGGTCTCTGAACACATCTTCTAATCACACAACTTTGCCAGCCTTGTTTGGTGACGTGAAAACACATTGATGCTTAATCTAAAGACCAGGTGTAACACCAGGGACCAGGTGTAAGACCATGGGCTGGGTGTAACACCAGGGACCATATGTAACACCAGGGATCAGGTGTAACGCCAAAGACCAGGTGTAACACCAGGGGTCAGACGTAACACCAAGGACCAGGTGCAACACCAAGGACCAAGTGTAACACCAAGGACCAGATGCAACACCAGGGACCAGGTGTAGCACTAGGGGCCAGGCGTAACACTGGTAAGAATATAGACAAAGAAATAAATGCCACAAGCAGATATATCACTATGAACCAAATACAGTAACAAGATGTATATATAAGAAACAAGAGAAAAACTGGTTATACGGATCCAGAATACAAGTGTACAAACTTGTGTAGGTGGAAAAACAAGTACATTTGTTTAGGTGTGGAGCATTACTCTACTAATAAGAACACAGGTTTACAAGAAAACACGATCAAGACCAAAGATAATGGTGTATGAATTGTTATACTACAATACAAAAAAAATGGACACAGGTGTAAGGACAAAGATACATGCATAAGAAGGACACATGTGAAATCATGGACAGAAGTGTAATGACAAGGACACAGATGCAAAATTATATACCCATGTAAAAAAAACAGCTGCAAGAACAGACATGGGTATCAGTTAATCAGGAAGCACCTGCAAGAAGATGACGACAGGTGTAATAGCAATGTTACACTTTTATGGGATTAAAAATGAAGGTATAAAAACATATTGGGACGCAGGTGCATCATGGACACAGGTGTAAGGCCAAAGACAAATGTCATGATCAAGAGGGAGAGACGTGACATGTGAAATTAAAGATATACATAAATAATGATGAAAAATACACAGGTATAAGAAGATTGGTGTATGAAAAAATACATGTGTAACAACATGGACACAGGTGTAACAAGAAAACACGCAGTTGTACAAGGAGAGACGATGGTGTATGAGCAAGGAAACAGGTACATCATCAGGGACACAGGTGTACAAAACGGGACAAAGGTTTACTAATAAGTACATAGGTGTATCAACAGGAACACAGGCGTATCAACAAAAGCACAGGTGTACTAACAGGGACACAGGTGTATCAACAGGGACAAGCCTATCAACAGGGACACAGGTGTACCAGCAGGGAGACAGGTATACCAACGGAGACAGGTGTACCAACAGAGACACAGGTGTACCAGCAGGGAGAAAGGTGTACTCACTCTCAGCAGTCAGTTTGTTGCCGACGCAAGTAATCTTCAGCTCCAGGCGCCCTCGACGCTCGGTATGGTCACATCCGCACAAGTTGGGCACACTCTCCGTGCACCGCTTGTGCACGTTCATGTTGCATGCTGGGGGAGGAAGGAGACGTGACCGGGTTAGTCAGTAATTTACAACAGGTTATCATCACTTTTATTTCCTTACCAATTTATACGAGCATATATATATATATATATATATATATATATATATATATATATATATATATATATATATATATATATATAAAAAGATCACAATTGAGATAGTGATCAAGTATATTCCTACGGGTAACTGAAACACGATAAGTTCCCAAGTGCACTTTCATGTAATAATCACATCATCAGGGGAGATACAAGGGACTCATAGGAATATATATATATATATATATATATATATATTTTTTTTTTTTTTTTTTTCCAAAAGAAGGAACAGAGGGGGGCCAGGTGAGGATATTCCAAAAAAGGCCCAGTCCTCTGTTCTTAACGCTACCTCGCTAACGCGGGAAATGGCGAATAGTTTAAAAGAAAAGAAAGATATATATATATATATATATATATATATATATATATATATATATATATATATATACTATTTTTCCAGGACACCTTCCTACATGACAAAGGTTTATTTAAGTGCATATGTATTTCAGTGTAGATATGCTACCTTCGTCAACACGTGTTCCTTTCCGTGTGTGAGCAATAACGGTTTACAAACACACGTTTCTGTCGAGTGCGGACGCGTGTCTACACGTGGTGTATACATGAGGGCTAAGAGGCGTGACATCATGTTAAGGGGTCTGTGTGCGTGTGTGTGTCAGAATGTACGGGAGGAAGAAGCTGTGGAAAGAAAATAAAATGTTACTGTTCCTACTTGTCACGTGTGTGTGTGTGTGTGTGTGTGTGTGTGTGTGTGTGTGTGTGTGTGTGTGTGTGGCTGTGAAAGTGTGGGTGAATATAAACTAACAGATTGTGCTTCAGTCATTTTCACAACACAGGTTACACATTATTCACATCTACACATCACAAATCAAGATACTCCTGATCGAGGCACAATTATCCGAGCTCAGATCATGACCAAAAACCCCAGTAAATCACATTGGAAAAGGAGCAGAGAAAATACGGAGGAAAATGAAAATAAAACATTCACAAAATTTACCTGCTATCAAATGATACGAAAGACAGACTCGTCAAAAAAAAGCGATAAGGAAATAAGAAATTAGACAAATTATATATAGTATATAATTACCAGAGTGGAAAATGAAGGCTATTATAAATATCCCAGAAAAGTGCAAAGTCTTATGAAGCTGGGAGAGCACCATGCAGCCAGGGTAATATGTCAAAAATATGGTTGCATGAATTAACAAGACCAGAGGACGGCATCATGGCAGCATGGACTGGGGCACAGCATCATGGTAGCATGGCTGGAGGACAGCATCATGGTAGCATGGCCTGGGGGATGGAATCATGGTAACATGGCTGGAGGACAGCATCATGGTAGCATGGGCTGAGGGACAGCATCATGACAGCATGGTTGCAGGACAGCATCATGGTAGCATGGCCCGGGGGATGGAATCATGGTAGCATGGCCTGGAGGACAGCATCATGGTAGCACGGCCTGGAGGACAACGTCATGGTAGCATGGCCTCCCATCCCCCCCCCCCCCCATCCTTCATTTGTTCTCAGCTTATGCCATTCTGCACTGAATCTCTCCTGGTATGTCTTCACACAAGTCTCCTTTCCAAGCTCACTTACTCTCACTACTCTCTTCTCCCAACACTGTCTCCTTTTTTTTTTTTTTTTTTCGAAAACATCTATAAATCTTCACCTTTGCCTCCACAATATAGTGATCAGACATCCCACAAACTGCCCCTCTCAGCACATTTACATCCAAAAGTCTCTCTTTGACACGCCTGTCAATTAATACGTAATGTAATAATGCCCGCTGACCATCTCTCCTACTCAAATACGTATTCTTATGTATATCTCTCTTTTTAAACCAGGTATTCCCAATCACCATTCATAACACTGAATAACCGATGCGCACCAATTATACCCTCAACTGCCACATTACTTACTTTCGTATTTAAGTCACCCATCACTAATACCCGGTCTCGTGCACTAAAACTGCTGACACATCCATTCAGCTGTTCCTAAGACTTGCCTCTCGTGATCTTCTCATGACCAGGTTCATAAGCACAAATAATCACACATCTCTCGCCATCCACTTTCAGTCTTACCCACATCAATCTAAAATTTACCTCCTTACACTCTACCACACACTCCCACAACTCCTGCTTCAGAAGTAGTGCCACTCCTTCCTTAGCTCTTGTCCTCTCACCAACCCCTGACTTGACTCCCAAGGAATTTCGAAACCATTCTTCCCCTTTACCCTTGAACTTCGTTTCACTCAGAGCCAGAATATCAAGGTTTTTCTCAACCATACCACTTATCTCTCCTTTCTTCTCATGTTGGTTACATCCACACACATTCAGGCACCCCAATCTGAACCTGCACTTATACTTACACTACATCAGATGGTTCGCAGTTGACCCATACATAAATCACAGTGGGCTGGTGTCGGGGGTAGATGCGGAATGAGATGGTGTTGGGGTGGGGGTTAAGGTAGAGCAGAGTGGGCTTGTATTGGGGTGCAGTGAGATGGAGTGAGTTCGTGTCCAGGGCAGTGAGGCAGAGTTGTTTGGTGCTGTGGGAACTTAGGCAGAGTGGGCTTGTAGGTGGGCAGGAGAGTCCAGGGGAAGATGGGCAAGAGAGTAAGGGGTAGGTGGGTAGGAGAGTCCTGGGTCATATGGGCAAGAGTCACATGGAATCACGAAGGAAAGATGTTGGTGACAGTGAGTAACACTCGTAGTGTGGGTGAGGAGCAAGACAGTGATGCCACGGTCAGATAATACCCCTCCTCTGGGATATTGACTCCACATCTTTAACCTCTCTTCCTCCTCCTCCTCCTCCTCTTCTTACTCCTCGAGCGCCTCTTTCCCTGTGGGATAATCACCCTCTCTGTAAAACTGCCAATTCTTTTCTTCTATTTGTAACTTTTTTTGCTCTCCTGTTTCCACCCGGCTCGTCATGTGTCAGGGGTTATCTTCTCCCAGGGGAGGCTCCGCTTTCTTCCCTTTTGTCAATTACCCTAATGTCTCCTCCTCTTCCCTCCTACCTCTCCACCCCTCCCCTCCCCAACCCCTCCTACCGCCATACGACCATTCATCTGCCGCTCTTCTGATCTCAGCGAGAACACTGGCGGAGGACGTTGATTGCGGAAGGTGTGTGTGAATACCTCGCAACGAGAGACCTACCAGCTGCCTGGCCACCTGGGGGTAGGGGGGGGGGGGAGGGTGGGTGAGAGAGATCCTGTCGCGGGAGGGTCATGGTACTCGGTCACGGGGGATTCTGTCATGAGGCGACAGTCAGAGGATACAGTCTGTCACGAGGACCAAATATGGTGGAAGAGTTATGGAAGACTGGCGGGGGAACAGGGGAGTGCAAAAAATCTGAGAAAAGTCTGAGGGAAGCAAACATTCTGATAAAAGTCACCACACTGTACAAACCTGATTCTAAACTGTGATAAAAAGTCTTTATCGATAAAGCTTACGGCCCCGGCCGGCCACTCGTATCTAACGTAAGTGCCAGTGTAGCAGTAAGGGTATCAGCTTCTTCACGCACGCAGGTGCGACCTCTGATAATGACAATACGACCTTCAGTATGATACAATGGTCTTCCACTTGACCCTCAGGTCAAAGACCAGGCCATTATACCCTAGGGTTGTTCCGTCATGCACAAGGGTCGTTCCGCCGACGTTAACTGTCTAAGATGTTGGACTCTGCGACCTCCACTAAACAATGACAACACACAACTCGAACATCCACCTCAACACCTACCCTCCACCTGCACTACATCCACCTCAACACCTACCCTCCACCTGCACAACATCCACCTCAACACCTACCCTCCACCTGCACAACATCCACCTCAACACCTACCCTCCACCTGCACAACATCCACCTCAACATCTACTCTCCACCTGCACAACATCCACCTCAACACCTACCCTCCACCTACACAACATCTACCCTCCACCTGCACAACATCCACCTCAACACCTAACCTCTACCTGCACAACATCCACCTCAACACCTAACCTCTACCTGCACAACTTCCACCTCAACATCTACCCTACATCTGCACAACATCCACCTTAACATCTACCCTTCACCTGCACAACAACCAACTCAACATCTACCCTCCATTTGCACAACATCCACCTCAACACCTAACCTCTACCTACACAACATCCACCTCATCATCTACCCTCCATCTGCACAACATCCACCTTAACATCTACCCTTCACCTGCACAACATCCAACTCAACATCTACCCTCCACCTGCACAACATCCACCTCAACATCTACCCTCCACCTGAACCACTTGTCAACAAACATATAGCCAACACTGGGAATATAGGTGGACGAAGACATAGAACGTGTCCCATGTGGGTCATGGAAGGTGAAGTTATTATGTTGTATCTCGTCTAGAGAGACACACACCAAAACACATCATAAACAACTTGAGAACTCCACACTTCCTGCACAGATGAATCTCTCTCAGAGGTTTTAAATACGAATTAAGAAACGACAAAGAGCGACTTTAAAAATAGTTGCGAACATAAGCACGAACATGCTGAGTCTCCATCATCCAAACTGCATGTGTTCCGTATGTGACCCCAATGAACAAACCGTTTACAATGCTCAAGCATTAAAATTCTCAAAGTTTGAGTCATGCTACGAGACCACAGGCACCGATGTTTAATCCAACACCGAGCATATAAGCCACCACACTTAGGCACACACAACAAATCCAATTATCAACCAGACATGATTTAATAATCATTTTCTGGTCCGCAGACGACAAGAGAGTGTCTAGTCCAAACACTATATGAAAACCTGCTCAGTTCACGGGTAAGATGGGTCATACCGGCTTCTTCCAGTCAACAGGATCATACCCGACCTACAACCTTGGTAATGACGTGCAAACATCAATTCAGCTCTAGCACAGTCGCTGGGTCCTTACCCTCATACTCTCGTCTGTAATGTAATTACTCGTCCTTACTGTCTAATCATCCGTATATCAAGTTCATTTGTACAGCTCTCAGGTGAAGGGTCGTCATTATCCTCATCCTTTCTCAGTACAACCAGCCTGGCTGGGGTGAGGTAAAGGTGCTGTGTGCGGGTCCACATGTAACAGCCGCTCAAAAAACTGTTATCATTCATGAACACAACTTTAGCAATATCAAAGGTCATCCTTTTTGAGAAAATAAATTCGTCATTCGAAATTCTTAACGTATGTGGACTATAAATAACCTTGCCCGAGACGTGGATGAGAGGCGTGCATGGGACAAAGGGCACTTGAGCCATCGATGTGGTGCTACGAAGTCGACATGCTTTCTTTGGTCTCCACCAAGGCACATAAAGCGATCGGGAAGCACCGTGGAAAGGTCGATGAGGCTTAGCTGTGGATCGGAGTCTGTTGGTTTCGATGCATTATTCATGACAGATAGGGAGTAGATGCAAGCAAATGCGGCTCTTGTTCCTAACATTAAATCGCTAACCCCGAAAACGGCTGAAAAGGTTTTACACGAAAGAATTGCCCAACCCACCCACATACACATGTATATATATAAACGCCCATACACACACACATATACATACCTATACATTTCAACGTATACATATATACAAACACCGACTTACAAATATATACACATGTACATATTCATACTTGCTGCCTTCATCCATTCCTGACGCCACCCCGTCAAACGAAACGACACACCCTCCTCCCCCCGCGTGCGCGCGAGGTAGCGCTAGGAAAAGACAACAAAAGCCTCATTCATTCACACTCAGTCAGTCTATGCACTGAAACCACAGCTCCCTTTCCACACCCAGGCTCCACAAAACTTTCCATGGTTTACCCTAGACGCTTCACATGCCCTAGTTCAATCCACTGACAGCAAGTCCACCCCGGTATACCACATCGTTCCAATTCCCTCTTCCTTGCACGCCTTTCACCCTCCTGTATGTTCAGGCCTTGATCGCTCAGAATCTTTTCACTCCACCCTTCCACCTCCAATATGGTCTACCACTTCTTCTCGTTCCCTCCACCTCTGACACATATATACTCTTGGTCAATCTTTCCTCCCTCATTCTCTCCATGTGACCAAACCATTTCAATACATCCTCTTCTGCTCTCTCAACCACACTCTTTTTATTTCCACACATCTCTCTTACCCTTTCATTACTTACTCGATCAAGCCATCTCACACCACACATTGTCCTCAAACATCTCATTTCCAACACATCCACCCTCCTCCGCACAACCCTATCTATCGCCCATGCCTCAACCATATAACATTGTTGGAACCACTATTCCTTCAAACATGCCCATTTTTGCTTTCCGAGATAACGTTATCGACTTCCACACATTCTTCAACGCCCCCAGAACCTTCGCCCCCTCCCCCACTCTGTGACTCACTTCCGCTTCCATGGTTCCATCCGCTGCCAAATCCACTCCCAGATATCTAAAACACTTCACTTCCTCATCTGAAACACTTCACTTTCTCCAGTTTATCTCCAATCAAACTTACCTCCCAATTAACTTGTCCCTCAACCCTATTGAACCTAATAACCTTGCTCTTATTCACATTTACACTCAGCTTTCTTCTTCCACACACTTTACCAAACTGTCACCAACTGCAATTTCTGACCAGCGCTGTATCATCAGCGAACAACAACTGACTCACTTCCCAATCCCTCTCATCCACAAGTGACTGCATACTTGCCCCTCTCTCCAAAGCTCTTGCATTCACCTCCCTAACAACCCATCCATAAACAAATTAAACAACCATGGAGACATCACGCACCCCTGCCGAAAACCGACATTCACAGGGAACCAATCACTTTCCTCTCTTCTTACTCGTACACAAGCCTTATATCCTCGATAAAACTTTTCACTGCTTCTAGCAACCTACTTCCCACATCATATACTCTTAATACATTTCACAGAGCATCTCTATCAACTTTATCATATGCCTTCTCCAGATCCATAAATGCTACATACAAATCCATTTGCTTTTCTAAGTATTTCTCACATACATTCTTCAAAGCAAACACCTGATCCACACATCCTCAACCACTTTTGAATCCACACTGCTCCTCCCCAATCTGATGCTCTGTACATGCTTTGACCCTCTCAATCAATACCCTCCCACATAATTTCCCAGGAATACTCAACAAACTTATACCTCTGTAATCTGAACACTCACTCTTATCCCCTTTGCCTTTGTACTATGGCACTATACATGAAGTCCGCAAATCCTCAGGCAGTTCACCATGAACCATACATACATTAAACATCCTCACCAACCAGTCAATAACACAGCAATACCATCCAAACCCGCCGTCTTGCCGGCTTTCATCTTCCGCAAAGATTTCACTACCTCTTCTCTCTTTACTAAATCATTCTCCCCGACCCTCTCATTTCGCACACCACCTCGACCAAAACACCACTATATCATCAAACACATTCAACAAGCCTTCAAATTCAAAATACTCATTCACCACTACATGTTATTACCTCCCCATATGCCTCTTTCACCGATGTTCCTATTTCTTCTCTTGTCTTACGCATATATATATATATATATATATATATATATATATATATATATATATATATATATATATATATATTTTTTTTTTTTTTTTTTTTTTTTGCCGCTGTCTCCCGCGTTTGCGAGGTAGCGCAAGGAAACAGACGAAAGAAATTGCCCAACCCACCCCCATACACATGTATATACATACGTCCACACACGCAAATATACATACCTACACAGCTTTCCATGGTTTACCCCAGACGCTTCACATGCCTTGATTCAATCCACTGACAGCACGTCAACCCCGGTATACCACATCGCTCCAATTCACTCTATTCCTTGCCCTCCTTCACCCTCCTGCATGTTCAGGCCCCGATCACACAAAATCTTTTCACTCCATCTTTCCACCTCCAATTTGGTCTCCCTCTTCTCCTCGTTCCCTCCACCTCCGACACATATATTCTCTTGGTCAATCTTTCCTCACTCATTCTCTCCATGTGCCCGAACCATTTCAAAACACCCTCTTCTGCTCTCTCAACCACGCTCTTTTTATTTCCACACATCTCTCTTACCCTTACGTTACTTACTCGATCAAACCACCTCACACCACATATTGTCCTCAAACATCTCATTTCCAGCACATCCATCCTCCTGCGCACAACTCTATCCATACCCCACGCCTCGCAACCATACAACATTGTTGGAACCACTATTCCTTCAAACATACCCATTTTTGCTTTCCGAGATAATGTTCTCGACTTCCACACATTCTTCAAGGCTCCCAGAATTTTCGCCCCCTCACCCACCCTATGATCCACTTCCGCTTCCATGGTTCCATCCGCTGCCAGATCCACTCCCAGATATCTAAAACACTTCACTTCCTCCAGTTTTTCTCCATTCAAACTCACCTCCCAATTGAATTGACCCTCAACCCTACTGTACCTAATAACCTTGCTCTTATTCACATTTACTCTTAACGTTCTTCTTTCACACACTTTACCAAACTCAGTCACCAGCTTCTGCAGTTTCTCACATGAATCAGCCAACAGCGCTGTATCATCAGCGAACAACAACTGACTCACTTCCCAAGCTCTCTCATCCCCAACAGACTTCATACTTGCCCCTCTTTCCAAGACTCTTGCATTCACCTCCCTAACAACCCCATCCATAAACAAATTAAACAACCATGGAGACATCACACACCCCTGCCGCAAACCTACATTCACTGAGAACCAATCACTTTCCTCTCTTCCTACACGTACACATGCCTTACATCCTCGATAAAAACTTTTCACTGCTTCTAACAACTTGCCTCCCACACCATATATTCTTAATACCTTCCACAGAGCATCTCTATCAACTCTATCATATGCCTTCTCCAGATCCATAAATGCTACATACAAATCCATTTGCTTTTCTAAGTATTTCTCACATACATTCTTCAAAGCAAACACCTGATCCACACATCCTCTACCACTTCTGAAACCACACTGCTCTTCCCCAATCTGATGCTCTGTACATGCCTTCACCCTCTCAATCAATATCCTCCCATATAATTTACCAGGAATACTCAACAAACTTATACCTCTGTAATTTGAGCACTCACTCTTATCCCCTTTGCCTTTGTACAATGGCACTATGCACGCATTCCGCCAATCCTCAGGCACCTCACCATGAGTCATACATACATTAAATAACCTTACCAACCAGTCAACAATACAGTCACCCCCTTTTTTAATAAATTCCACTGCAATACCATCCAAACCTGCTGCCTTGCCGGCTTTCATCTTCCGCAAAGCTTTTACTACCTCTTCTCTGTTTACCAAATCATCTTCCCTAACCCTCTCACTTTGCACACCACCTCGACCAAAACACCCTATATCTGCCACTCTATCATCAAACACATTCAACAAACCTTCAAAATACTCACTCCATCTCCTTCTCACATCACCACTACTTGTTATCACCTCCCCATTTGCGCCCTTCACTGAAGTTCCCATTTGCTCCCTTGTCTTACGCACTTTATTTACCTCCTTCCAGAACATCTTTTTATTCTCCCTAAAATTTAATGATACTCTCTCACCCCAACTCTCATTTGCCCTTTTTTTCACCTCTTGCACCATATATATATATGGTAACGCCAACAACAAAAAAAATGCCCTCATTCGCTTACATGCTATGTGAAATTCAGCGAACCACAGCTCTTTCTCCACAACTAGGCCCCAAAGGCCTTTCCGTGGTTTTCCCTGATCACTCCATATACCCTGGTTTAATTCAATGACAACACGTCGCTCCCTGTATACCACATCAATCAAATTCACCTTAACCCGAGCACGCCTTACACCCTCTTACATGTTCAGGCACCGAGAACTAAAGCAAAATTTCACTCTATCCTCGTCTCCAATTCGGTCTCCCTTTGTCCCCTCCACCTCTGATATATTCTGTCTTATCCTCTCTTCACTATCCATACGTGCAAACCATTTCAAGACACCCTCCTCAGCTGTCTCATATTACCAAAAATTTCTATCCTATCATTTCTTACGCGATCAGCCCTCCTCACACCACTTATTGTCCTCGTTCACTTAATTTCGAACAAATTCACCCTAATCTGTACATTCCCATCTTGAGCCACACCCCTCGTATACATACCAAACAGTCGGGACTACTATACTTTCAACTATGCCCATCTTCGCCCTCCCATATAGTGGCCTATCTTTCCACACATTCCTTAATGCTCCCAGAATCTTCGGTCCTTCACTTGCTCTAAGTATTCTCCATTCAGACTCATACCATAGCCCAACTAACCTGTCTACCTCCAGTGATAACCCAAGTAAACATGCATTTATCCACGTTTACTCTAAACTTACTCCTTTCACAAACTTTCTATTCTAAGAAACTGATTTCTATAGTTTCTCACGCGAAACTGTCACATTCGCAGTGTCGTCAACAAATAAAACTTCTCGCTTCCCAATCCTCTTCCCCTAAGACTGTAGATCTGCTCCCTTCTCCAAGGCCCATGCATTCACCTCCTCACCGCACCATTCACAAACAAATTAATACAGCCATCGTGCACCTCTACTGCAGATTCACCTTTACCTGGATCTACTTATCCTCCTCGCTTCCTATTCTCACAAACGCCTTACTCACTTGATAAAAATTCTTCAATGCTTCTAGCAGCTTTCATCCCGCACCATCTGATAGTAACGCCTGCAGAGTATCACTGTAAATCTTATCATACGCTTTCTTCAAGATCCATAAATGCCACATACAAAACCTTTTATTCCCTTAAGTATTTCCAGATCGCACACATTCTTCCATGCAAACACGTGATCCACACATCCTCTACCACTCCTGAAGCCACACTGTTCCTCCCTAGGCTAAAAAGTTTTGAATGTCACACCTTCTCATTCACTATTTCCCATTTAACTTACCAGGAACACTCAACAAACTTATACATTCGTAATTTTAACATTCAGCTTTGTCCTTCTCACCTTATACAAGGCACTGTACAGAAACTCAATCAATCCCCATGCTCCTCATCATGTGCTTAAAAGTCTGAAAACCCAAACTAACAAAAACGCACACTTCTTTTCATGAGAAATTTACCTGCTATCCCAACCACTCCCACCATCTCTTCTCTATTCACTAAGCCAGTTACCAAGACTCTCTCGCTTTGCATGCCTCTCCTACCCAAACATCCTACATATGCCATCCTATCATCATTCAACACATTCAACAATCCTTCTCCATTACCTCTTCCACTCATCTCTGTCTGTTACCACTTCCTCATTTGTTCTTTTGTTTTTCTCACACCATCGAACTCTTTCCGCAATATCTTCTTATTCTCCAAGTCTCATTTGCTGTCTTTTTCATTCCTTGAGCCTTCTTTTTGACCTCCAGTCGGTTTCTCTTGTATATTTCCAAATCACTCGCACTATTTCCCTACAAGTAACGCCCATATACCTCTCGTTTCTGTTTCACTAGCAACATAATTTCATCTCATCTCATCACTCATTCTCCTTTCACACATGCCCATCTCATATTTCTGCATGTCACACACTTCTCTCGCACATGTCAGCAGTGCTTCCTTAAATAACTCCTATTCCTCATCCACTCCCCTTGCTTCTTTTACTTTTATCTTCTCCCATTCTACACTTAATCTCTCCTAGGATGTCTTCACACAAGTCCCTTTTCCAAGACCATTCAATGTCACCTCCCTCTTCCCATCCATATCATTTTCTTTTCAAAAGCTCTAAAAACCCGCACCCTTGCCTCCAGTGTTCAGACATCCCACTAGCTGCCCCTCTTAAAACATTCGCCTGTGTTACACAAGTCTCTTTTGCACGCCTATAAACTGGAACATAATCCAATAAAGCCCGATGGCCATCTCTCCCACTCACCTACGAATACTACATACGTATGTGCTCTTTAAAGTAGGTATTCCCAGTCAACAGTCCTTTTTCAGCACACAACTCCACAAGCTGTTCACCATTCCTATTCACATGAGTAGGCATCCATGCCCTTCCGCCAATGATATCCTCAAACGCCATACCACCCACACCCGCACTCACATCTCCCATAACTAATACCAGATTTCTCGAAAAAAACTGATACATCCACACAGCATCGCCTCTTTTCCTCTCTTTTACAATACATATGGGATAGCGAAGAGAGGTCTACCGCCATATTCCCTGCGAATCGTAGAAGGCAACTAATGGAGTGGGCGCTGAGAGGTGGTCCCCCCCCCCCCCCTTTCCCCCTTCCTTCTTGTATTTCAATTTCTAAAAGAGGGGACAGAAGGGGGCAAAGCGGCGAGCGCTCACCCTCCTCGAAGGCTCCGACTGAGATATTTGATTATGTGTGGCTGTAACCTATGGTTGAGAAGAAAGGAGAGAGAGGTATTACGTTTGAGGAAAGGAAAATGGATGTTCTAACTCAGTGAAACGAAGCTCAAGGGTTAAGGTGAAGAATGGTTTGGGACTGTCTTAGGACTAAAGTCAAGGGTTGGTGAAAGGACAAGAGCTAAGGCAGGAGTAGCAGTACTGATGAAGCAGGAGTTGTGGGAGAGCAAGAAAATGAAAGGAAGTGAGCTCCAGATCGATGCGGGTGAAAATAAGTAGATTGCGAGAGATGTGTGACAACTAGTGCTTAAGCACCAGATCGTGTGTTAATAGATAATGAGCAGCTGAGTAAGTGCGTCAGTAATTTTGATGCAAGAGACCGGGTATTACCGATGGGTGAGTTACATGAGGCGTAAAATGTGGTCGTTGAAGGTATAACTGGGGTTATTCAGTATCATGATTGGAAATGGTGCGCTGAAAAGGCCTGGTGATTGGACACCTCACTAAAAAAGAGGGACATACACAAGTATATGTATGTGAGTAGGGGGAATGGTCAGCGGGCATTACACATTGACTGATAAGCGTGCAAAAGAAAGGTTTTTAGATATGAATGAGCTGAAAAGGGCCGTTCGTTGGATGTTTGATTATTTCCTTGTGGAGGCGAGAGTGAAGACTTGTACAGGTTTTCGACAAAGAGGAAACACTAAGAGTGAGAGGAGAATGGTGAAAGTAAGTGAGCTTGAAAAAGAGACATGTGAAGAAATATTGCGTGACCCTGAGTGTAGAATGGCAAAAGGTGAGAGTAAACGAAGCTAGGACATTGGGTGAGGAATGGGTATTTAAAGAAGCAGTGTTGGCATGTGCAACAGATGTGTGCGTGGCATGGGCTAGTGGTGTGTGTGTGTGTGTGTATATATATATATATATATATATATATATATATATATATATATATATATATATATATATATATATATATTATTGGAAAGGATCACAATTTTGCGCGTGATCAAGATATTCCTATGAGTCCACGGGGAAAATGAAACACGATAACTTCCCAAGTGCACTTTCGTCTAATAATCACATCAGGTGAGACAAGAGAGAGAAATATAAATCAGTTGATATACATCGAAGAGACAAAGCTAGGACGCCATTTGGTAAACATGCAGTTACCAAATGGCGTCCTAGCTTCGTCTCTTCGATGTATATCAACTGACTTATATTTCTCTCTTGTGTCTCCCCTGATGATGTGATTATTACACGAAAGTGCACTTGGGAACTTATCGTGTTTCATTTTCCCCGTGGACTCATAGGAATACATATATATATATATATATATATATATATATATATATATATATATATATATATATATATATATATATATATATGTTTATTTATTCATTTATCATTCATTTTGCTTTGTCGCTGTCTCCCGCGTTAGCGAGGTAGCGCAAGGAAACAAGCGAAAGAATGGCCCAACCCACCCACATACACATGTATGTACACACACGTCCATACACGCAAATATACATACCTATACGTCTCAACGTATACATATATATACACACACAGACATATACATATATACACATGTACATAATTCATACTGTATGCCTTTATTCATTCCCATCGCCACCTCGCAACACATGAAATAACAACCCCCTCCCCTCGTATGTGTGCGAGGTAGCGCTAGAAAAAGACAACAAAGGCCCCATTCGTTCACACTCAGTCTCTAGCTGTCATGGAATAATGCACCGAAACCACAGCTCCCTTTCCACATCCAGGCCCCACAAAACTTTCCATGGTTTACCCTAGACGCTTCACATGCCCTGGTTCAATCCATTGACAGCACGTCGACCCCGGTATACCACATCGTTCCAATTCACTCTATTCCTTGCACGCCTTTCACCCTCCTGCATGTTCAGGCCCCGATCACTCAAAATCTTTTTCACTGCATTTTTCCACCTCCAATTTCGTCTCCCACTTCTCCTCGTTCCCTCCAACTCTGACACATATTTCTTGGTCAATCTGTCCTCACTCATTCTCTCCATGTGACCAAACATTTTCAAAACACCCTCTTCTGCTCTCTCAACCACACTCTTTTTATTTCCACACATCTCTCTTACCCTATTATTACTTACTCGATCAAACCACCTCACACCACATATTACCCTCAAACATTTCATTTCCAGCACATCCACCCTCCTCCGTACAACTCTATCCATAGCCCACGCCTCGCAACCATATAACATTGTTGGAACCACTATTCCTTCAAACATACCCATTTTTGCTTTCCGAGATAATGTTCTCGACTTCCACACATTCTTCAACGCTCCCAGAACTTTCGCTCCCTCCCCCACCCTATGATTCACTTCCGCTTCCATCCGCTGCCAAATCCACTCCCAGATATCTAAAACACTTCACTTTCTCCAGTTTTTCTCCATTCAAACTTACCTTCCAATTGACTTGACCCTCAACCCTGCTGTACCTAATAACCTTGCTCTTATGCACATTTACTCTCAGCTTTCTTCTTTCACACACTTTACCAAACTCAGTCACCAGCTTCAGCAGTTTCTCACATGAATCAGCCAACAGCGCTGTATCATCAGCAAACAACAACTGACTAACTTCCCAAGCTCTCTAATCCACAACAGACTTCATACTTGCCCCTCTTTCCAAAACTCTTGTATTCACCTCCCTAACAACCCCATCCATAAACAAATTAAACAACCATGGAGACATCACACACCCCTGTCGCAAACCTACATTCACTGAGAACCAATCACTTTCCTCTCTTCCTACATGTACACATGCCTTACATCCTAGATAAAAACTTTTCACTGCTTCTAACAACTTACCTCCCACACCATATATTCTTAATACCTTCCACAGAGCATCTCTATCAACTCTATTATTTACCTTCCAGATCCATAAATGTTACATACAAATCCATTTGTTTTTCCAAGTATTTCTCACATACATTCTTCAAAGCAAACACCTGATCCACACATCCTCTACCACTTCTGAAACCACACTACTCTTCCCCAATCTGATGCTCTGTACATGCCTTCACCCTCTCAATCAATACCCTCCCATATAATTTACCAGGCATACTCAACAAACTTATACCTCTGTAATTTGAGCACTCCCTCTTATCCCCTTTGCCTTTGTACAATGGCACAATGCAAACATTCCGCCAATCCTCAGGCACCTCACCATGAGTCATACATACATTAAATAACCTTACCAACCAGTCAACAATACAGTTACCCACTTTTTTTTAATAAATTCCACTGCAATACCATCCAAACCCGCTGCCTTGCCGGCTTTCATCTTCCGCAAAGCTTATACTACCTCTTCATTTTCCCTAACCCTCTCACTTTGCACACCACTTCGACCAAAAAACCCTCTCTCTGCCACTCTATCATCAAACACATTCAACAAACCTTCAAAATACTCACTCCATCTCCTTCTCACATCACCACTACTTGTTATCACCTCTCCATTTGCCCATATATATATATATATATATATATATATATATATATATATATATATATATATATATATATATATATATATATATATTATTCCTGGGGACAGGGGAGAAAGAATACTTCCCACGTATTCCCTGCATGTCGCAGAAGGCGACTAAAAGGGGAGGGAGCGGGGGGTGCAAATCCTCCTCCCCGTTTTACTTTTTCCAAAAGAAGGAACAGAGAAGATGGGGCCAAGTGAGGATATTCCCTCTAAGGCTCAGTCCTCTGTTCTTAGCGCTACCTCGCTAACGCGGGAAGTGGCGAACATGTACAGAAAAAAAAAGAATATATATATATATATATATATATATATATATATATATATATATATATATATGGTAAACAGAGAAGAGATAGTAAAAGCTCTGCGGAAGATGAAAGTCGGCAAGGCAGCGGGTTTGGATGGTATTGCAGTGGAATTTATTAAAAAAAAAAGGGGTGACTGTATTGTTGACTGGTTGGTAAGGTTATTTAGTGTATGTATGACTTATGGTGAGGTGCCTGAGGACTGGCAGAATGCTTGTATAGTGCCATCGTACAAAGGCAAAGGGGATAAGAGTGAGTGCTCAAATTACAGAGGTATAAGTTTGTTGAGTATTCCCTGGAAATTATATGGGAGGGTATTGATTGAGAGGGTCAAGGCATGTACAGAGCATCAGATTGGGGAGGAGCACTGTGGTTTCAGAAGTGGCAGAGGATGTGTGGATCAGGTGTTTGCTTTAAAAAATGTATGTGAGAAGTACTTAGAAAAGCAAACGGATTTGTATGTAGCATTTATGGATCTGGAGAAGGCATATGATAGAGTTGATAGAGATGCTCTGTGGAAGGTATTAAGAATAATATGGTGTGGGAGGTAAGTTGTTAGAAGTAGTGAAAAGTTTTTATCGAGGATGTAAAGCATGTGTACGTGTATGAAGAGAGAAAAGTGATTGGTTCTCAGTGAATGTTGGTCTGCGGCAGGGGTGTGTGATGTCTCCATGGTTGTTTAATTTGTTTATGGATGGGGTTGTTAGGGAGGTGAATGCAAGAGTTTTGGAAGGAGGGGCAAGTATGCAATCTGTTGTGGATGAGAGAGCTTGGGAGGTGAGTCAGTTATTGTTCGCTGATGATACAGCGCTGGTGGCTGATTCGGGTGGGAAACTGCATAAGCTGGTGACTGAGTTTGGTAAAGTGTGTGAAAGAAGAAAGGTGAGAGTAAATGTGAATAAGAGCAAGTTATTAGGTACAGTAGGGTTGAGGGACAAGTCGATTGGGAGGTAAGTTTGAATGGAGAAAAACTGGAAGAAGTGAAGTGTTTCAGATATCTGGGAGTGGATTTGGCAGCGGATGGAAGCGGAAGTGAATAATAGGGTGGGGGAGGGGGCGAAAGTTCTGGGAACGTTGAAAAATGTGTGGAAGTCGAGAACGTTCTCTTGGAAAGCAAAAATGGGTATGTTTGAAGGAATAGTGGTTCCATCAATGTTATATGGTTGCGAGGCGAGGGCTACATATAGAGTTGTGCGGAGGAGGGTGGATGTGCTGGAAATGAGATGTTTGAGGACAATATGTGGTGTGAGGTGGTTTTTGATCGAGTAAGTAATGAAAGGGTAAGAGAGATATGTGGTAATAAAAAGAGTGTGGTTGAGAGAGCAGGAGAGGGTGTTTTGAAATTATTTGGTCACATGGAGAGAATGAGTGAGGAAAGATTGACAAAGAGGCTATATAGGTCAGAGGTGGAGGGAACGAGGAGAAGTGGGAGACCAAATTGGAGATGGAAAGATGGAGTGAACAAGATTTTGAGTGATTGGGGCCTGAACATGCAGGAGGGTGAAAGGCGTGCAAGGAATAGAGTGAAATGGAACGATGTGGTATACCGGGGTCGACGTGCTGTCAATGAATTGAACCAGGGCATGTGAAGCGTCTGGGGTAAACCATGGAAAGTTCTGTAGGGCCTGGATGTGGAAAGGGAGCTGTGGTTTCCGTGCATTATAACATGACAGCTAGAGACTGATTGTGAAAGAATGGGGCCTTTGTTGTCTTTTCCTAGCACTACCTCGCACACATGAGGGGGGAGGGGGTTGTTATTACATGTGTGGCGAGGTGGCGATGGGAATGAATAAAGGCAGACAGTCTGAATTATGTACACGTGTATATATGTATGTGTCTCTGTGTGTATATACATGTATACGTTGAGATGTACAGATATGTACATTTGCGTGTGTGGACGTGTATGTATATACATGTGTATGTGGGTGGGTTGGGCCATTCTTTCGTCTGTTTCCTTGCGCTACCTCGCTAACGCGGGAGACAGCGACAAAGCAAAATAAATAAATAAAATAAATATCATATAAAGATTTTCAGCAATCGGGGCCTGAACATACAGAAGGGTGAGAGGCGTGCAAGGAACAGAGTGAATTGGAACGATGTGGCATACCGGGGTCAACATGCTGCCAATGGATTGAACCAGGGCATGTGAAGCGTCTGAGGTAAACCATGGAGAGGTCTGTGGGGCCTGGTTGTGGAAAGGAAGCTGTGGTTTTGGTGCATTATACATGACAGCTAGAGACTGAGTGTGAACGAATGTGGTCTTTGTTGTCTTTTCCTGGCGCTACCTCACTGGATGGGGGATGCCATTTCATGTGTGGCGGGGTGACGACAGAAATGGATGAAGGCAGCAAGTATGAATATGTACATGCGTATATATGTACATATCTGTCTGTATGTATGTGTTGAAATGTATATGTATGTATATGTGCTTGTGTGTGCGTTTATGTAAACACATGTGTATGTGTTGGGCCATTTCCTCGCTACCTCGCTGATGGGGAAGAAGGCGATTAATAATGATAATAATAATAATAATAATAATAATATATATATATATATATATATATATATATATATATATATATATATATATATATATATATATATATATATATATATATATAATGGTCTTTCCCACTTTAACGAGTGTTACGTCGGGAACAAATAAACAATGACAACTGCATATATGTATTTCATTCTGTCGTACAGAATATATACAGAAACCTGAGATTAACATTCACAGTCTAGACCTCTAGACTATTTCGTGGTTTCCAGTAATGGTTTTATATGCACTGGTACAGCCCAATGACAGTACGTCTCTCCCAGTACACCATATCGCTCCAGCTCATTCTATCTTAGTAATAACCATCTCCCTCCCTCTCTTAGGGGAGGTAAGTGATGGCGGCGCAGATGCTGTGAAATACTTTTTGCCTCACCAACAAATAGGTTGTTGGCATTCAGTCCACAAGAGGCGCTCCCTCCATCGTTAACATAACTATTTTTCTGATTAAATGTCTTTATCAAAAAAATTCTGAAGTCTTTAAAGTTATGTAAGTGTCCATCACGGCCAGTGTCTGATGTCCCTCACGCCCTGACCTAAATTTCCTCCTCTTACACCTCCCTCCCACTCCTAATACTGTCCTCCTCCTCTCTCTCCCAGTCCTAGTATCATCCTCCTCCTCCTCCCAAGCCTAGTACTATGGCCCTCTTCCCTCCTAGTCCTAGCACTATTCTCCGCTTCCTCCTTCCAACCCTAGTACTGCGCTCCTCCTCCTTCCCAGTCCTAGTACTAACAGTCTCCTATCTTCCAGCTCTACTTTCATCCTCCTCCTCCCTCCTATCCCTAATGCCATGCTCCATCTCCCTCCCAGTCCCAGTATTATGCTACCCTTCCCTCCCAGCCCTAGTATTATGTTCCTCCTTCCACGACCCAGATGTATGCTCCTCCCTCTCTTAATCCAAGAGATATGCTCCTTCTCCCTCCAAACCCTAGTGATCTGACCCTCTTCTCTCTAGTGATATGCTCCTCCTCTCCATACTCTAGTGATGAACTCCTCCCTCCCAATCTTGGTGATATGCTCATCCTCCCTCTCAGCCCTAGTACTATGCTTCTCCTCCCTTCAGCACCATTGCAATGTTCCTCCTCCCTCCAGTCCCAGTTCAATGCTCCTCCTCTTCTCCTCCAGCCATAGTATTATGCTCCCACTCCCTCCCAATCACAGATCAGTGCTCCTTTCTTTCCCCCATCCTCGGTGCTATGCACCTCCTCTCACTCAACCCTAGTGTTATGCTCCTCCTTCCCAGACCTAATGCGATGCTCCCCGACCATCGAATCTAGTGCTATGCTCCTCCTCCCTCCTAAACTCACTGATATGCTCTTTTCCCAAACCCCAGCGTTATGCTTTCCCCATCCCACCCCAGTGCAATGTTCCTCCCTCCCAACCCCAGTTCTATGCTCCTCCCTCCCAACCCCAGTGCTATGCTCCTCCCTTCCAGCCCCAGTACTATGCTCCCCCCTCCCAACCCCAGTACTATGCTTTTCCCTTCCAACCCCAGTGCTATGCTCTTCCCTTCTAACCCCAGCGGCATGATCCTCTCTCCCAACCCCAGTGCTATGCTCTTCCCTCACAACACTAGTGCTATGCTCCTCCCTCCCAACACCAGTGCTGTGCTCCTCCCTCCTAACCCTAGTGCTATGCTCTTCCCTCTCAACCCCGGTGTTGAGTTCTTCCCTCCCAACGGCAATGCTATGCTCCTCCCTCCCACCCAAAGCCAGTGCTATGCTCTTCCCTCCCAACCCCAATGTTATGCTCTTTCCTCCTGACTGCAATGCTATGCTCCTCCCTCCTAACCCCAGTGCTATGTTCTTTCCTCCTAACCCAAGTACTATGCTCCTCCCTCCTAACCCCAGTGCTATGTTCTTTCCTCCTAACCCAAGTACTATGCTCCTCCCTCCTCTATACCCACTAAGAGCGCCACTTTCCAGGGTTTACACTGTCCTGCCTGGAAAGTTCCCTCGAGTCTCATTTGCATCAGAATGGCTCCCTGGCCGGGTATCCTGCACCGCCATCTTTACCACAACACGTTTAATCTAGTTATTTTCCCCCGCGGCTCGCCGTGCACATAACCCCGTCACTAGCACTTCTCTAAGGCTCTCTATACAATTGTTTCTATTCGTGAAGCAGACCAACAGGCGAGCAGTGGAACCCACTACACTAAGTAGCAAGGGGAGGGCACACCATGGAACGACATTAAGTGTACTACACACACTAGGTGCGTCCACTCTTCTGTCCACAGCAGCAGGTACACCATGTGACGCTATCTGGTACACACCAGGTGTTCCTCACCCCCTACCTGGGCACCGAACTCCCCAACAACATGGGACTGGGCCTTACCGAGCTTGGACATGCGGCCGACCTTGGTCTCCTGGTGACACTCAAGCTTTCCAGTACCGTAGTGCACTGGAAAGCTGACCCCTGGTGGCCTCTGTCGCTTGTTACTTGGTAGTAACACTACGGACCTCCAGACACCCTGTAGCACGACGGTTCGACCCTCAAGCACAGTCGTACAACCCTTGGGCATGACTGTCAGACCTTGGACCTGACCACACCTTGGAGCACAACGGTACCGGTGACATCTCCGGTATTGAGGCATTACCGGGGACCCGGCACCTCAGAGTCACGTAATCATACTAAACGGTCGTATCGTCGTGCTCAAGAGAGTAACACCCTGACCTCAAATATAGCATACTGTATTAACTTTACGGACCCGGGAACCTTCCTTCATGTTAATGTATGACTTCCATGACCGCCACCACTACCTCACACACACACACACACACACACACACACTCCCATCACAGTAGACATGAGGCCTCACGTACCAAGGAAGCTGTCCATTTCTGAGTTTAATCAATGCATGTTTTTGTGTACATACCTCCATCAACTTCCATGTCCTGAAACTGGCACCTTTTTCCGCCACCTATCTGTTTACTTGCATCTATTACAATGCTAGTGTGTGTGTGTGTGTGTGTGTGTGTATTACCTATTTGCATAGTACAGGCAGGGAGTGCTATTCTCGAGGTGTGTCATATCTTGACCGTTCTCTGCTACCTAACACTCTCTTTTAATTCATGTCTGCTTTTTGCATTACCCAAAGTGTCAGTCATTTTATTCCATTCACCACCAAACCCAAAGAAAGATTTTTTTTTCGATCTTTTTTAAAAAGTTTCTTGCTCAATTTCATGTCAATATCCTCTGGTTGTTCTATCCCTACATCTCTCGAGGAACTGTTCACCTCTACGTCATCGATCCGTTTTAAAAACTTAAAAGATCATAATCACCTCTCACTCTTCTCTCTTCCAAAGAGGGCAAATTCTAAGCGTTTACCCTCTCCTTATAACTTAATTCTCTCAATTCTTATATTTTCATATTGCTCTCGTCTGGACCTATTCTATCAGATGTTTGAGCTCTATGGGTGCCGTGACTACACTAGGGAAGCATCTTCTAGTAAGGCTTTATGGAGGATTTAAAAAGCTTATCCATGAACTTGAATCCTGTCTTCCTATTAACCAGCAGACAGCCGGTCTCCTTCACTATTTTTCTAGAGTGGTACTCAGGCGACAGTTCAGGGACACAGTCGACTCAAAGGTCTTTTTCACACAAATTCTTGCAGCTTTTCTCCTTCCAGATGATGAATATATGATGATCATATCAATGTTTTCTGTCACTGTAACCCTTCCTCATAACTTTATGACCTTCATGACTTTGATGACCTTCATCAACAATCAAACTAATGCTGGAGTCTATCAAGGTCTCGTTGTAAGACGACACAATCCTCAACGCTATTTACTTCCCTCATGAACTTTACATCATCTGCGAACATATTTAACAGGAGTCCTTACCTTCAGGCAAGTCATTTACAATGAGCAAGAAGAGTACCGGTCCTTGAACAAAAACCTGAGGCACTCCGTTGGTGACCTCTACACATTTTGAGAAGGTTCCTCTGACGTGCGTCTTTTGTATCCATCCAATCAGATAATCTAAATGTTGAGAGAGTTTCCCTTTTATTTCCTCCTGGTGATGCAGCTTCTTAACCAGCCTGCCATGCGGCACAGTGTCAAATGCTTTCTGGCAGTCCATGTACAAGCAATACATCCAGAGATCCCCTTTCGTGTGAGACAGAGCTCGTACTCTCGAAGAAGTCAAGGAGGTTTACTTCACGAGACTTTCCTTTCCTACAAAGCGCTATTTGTCACTTGGAAAATTTCTCCTCTGTACAAATCAGAATCTATCAGACCACACCCGTTTGTGACAATGGTCTACAGTTCAAGGGCTGTTCTCGGACTTCATTCTTTTAAAGGCGTGTGCGTGTCTGCAGATATTTTTCACCTCTGAACCTTAGCATTATACTGCTTTCATCCTATTTCCTTATATTTCCATCCTTCCATCTCCAAATTGGTCTCCCACTTCTTCCCTCCACCTCGGACACATATATCCTCTTTGTCAATCTTTTCTCACTCATTCTCTCCATATGACCAAACCATTTCAACACACCCCCTTCTGCTCTCTCAACTACACTCTTTTTATTACCACATACCTCTCTTACCCTTTCATTACTTACTCGATCAAACCACCTCACACCACATGTTGTACTCAAACATTTCATTTCCAACAAATCCACCCTCCTCCGCACAAGCCCATGCCTTGCAACCACATAACATTGTTGGAACCACTATTTCTTCAAACATACCCATTTTTGCTCTCCGAGATAACGTTCTCACCTTCCATACATTCTTCAACGCTCCCAGAACCTTTGCCCCCCCCCCCCTCACCCAACCTGTGACTCTCTTCCGCTTCTACGGTTCCATCCGCTGCTAAGTCCACTCCCAGATACCTAAAACACTTAACTTCCACCAGTTTTTCTACACTCAAACTTACATCCTAATTAACTTGTCCCTCAACCCTACTGAACCTAATAACATTGCTCTTATTCACATTTACTCTCAGCTTTCTTCTGTCACACACTTTACCAAACTCAGTCACCAAATTCTGCAGTCTCTCACCCGAATCAGCCACCAGCGCTCTATCATCAGCGAACAACAAATGACTCACTCACCAAGCCCTCTCATCCATAACAGACTGCATACTTGCCCCTCTTTCCAAAACTCATGCATTCACCCCCCTAACCACCCCATCCATAAACAAATCAAACAACCATGGAGACATCACGCACCCCTGCCGTAAACCGACATTCACTGGGAACAAATCACTTTCCTCTCTTCCTACATCCTTGGTAAAAACTTTTCACTGCTTCTAGCAACTTACCTCCCACGCCATACACTCTTAAAACCTTCCACAAAGCATCTCTATCAACCCTATCATATGCCTTCTCCAGAACCATAAATGCTACATAAAAATCCATCTGTTTTTCTAAGTATTTCTCACACACATTCTACAAAGCAAGCATCTGATCCACACATCCTCTACAACTTCTGAAACCACAATGCTCTTCCCCAATCTGATGCTCTGTAAATGCCTTTACCCTCTCGATCAGTACCCTCCATTATAATTTCCCAGAAATACTCAACAAACTTATGCCTCTGTAATTTGACCACTCACTTTTATTCCTTCTGCCTTTGTACAGTGGCACTTGCATGCATTCCGCCAATCCTCAGGCACTTCACCATGTTCCATACATACAGTGAATATCCTTACCAACCAATCAACAACACAGTCACCCCCTCTTTTAATAAATTCCACTGCAATACCATCTAAACCCGCCGCCTTGCTGGCTTTCATCTCCCCAAAGCTTTCACTACCTCTTCTCTGTTTACCAAAACATTTTCCTTGACCCACTCACTTCGCACACCACCCCGACCAAAACACCCTATATCTGCCACTCTATCATCAAACACATTCAACAAGCCTTCAAAATACTCACTCCATCTCCTCCTCACTTCATCACTACTCGTTATTACCTCCCCATTTACCCCCTTTACCGATGTTCCCGTTTGTTCTCTTGTCTTAAGCAATTTATTTACCTCCTTCCAAAACAACTTTTTATTTTCCCAAAAATTAATGATACTTTCTCACCCCAACTCTCATTTAGCCTCTTTTTCACCTCTTGCACCTTTCTCTTGACCTCCTGCCTCTTTCTTTTATACATCTCTCAATCATTTGCACTACTTCCCTGCAAAAATCGTCCAAACGCCTCTCTCTTCTCTTTTGCTAACAATCTCACTTCTTCATCCCCCCACTCGTTACCTTTTCTAATCTGCCCACCTCTCACCTTCCTCATGCTACATGCATTTTTTGCGCAAGCCATCACAGCTTCCCTAAATACTCAATTCCTCCCCCACTCCCCCTACGTCTTTTGCTCTCACCTTTTGCCATTCTGCACTCAATCTCTTGTGGTTCCTCACACAAGTCTCCTTTCCAAGCTCACTTACTCTCGCCACTATCTTCACCCCAACATTCTCTCTTCTTTTCTGAAAACCTCTACAAACCTTCACCTTCGCCTCCACAAGATAAGAATCAGACATCCCTCCAGCTGTCCCTCTCAGCACATTAACATCCAAAAGTCTCTCTTTTACACGCCTATCAATTAACACGTAATCCAATAACGCTCTCTGGCCATCTCTCCTACTTACATACGTATACTTATGTAAATCTCTCTTTTTAAACCAGATATTCCCAATCACCAGTCCTTTTTCAGCACACAAATCCACAAGCTTTTCGCCATTTCCATTTACAACACTGAACACCCCATTTACACCAATTACATCCTCAAGTGCCACATTACTCACCTTTGCATTCAAATCATCCATCACTATAACCCAGTCTCATGCATCAAAGTTGCTAACATACTCACTCAGCTGCTCCTAAAACAGGCCTATCATGATCTTTCTTCTCATGACCAAGTGCATAGGCACCAAAAATCACCCGTCTCTCCATCCACTTTCAGTTTTACCCATATCAACCTAAAGTTTACTTTCCTACACTCTATCACATACTCCCACAACTCCTGCTTCAGTAGTAGTGTTACTCCTTCCTCAAACATCCTACCTATCTCTCCTTTTCTCTCATCTTAGTTACATCCACACAAATACAGACACCCCAATCTGAGCCTTCAAAGAGGATGAGCACTCCCAGCATGACTCCTTCTGTTTCCCCTTTTAGAAAGTTAAATACAAGGAGGGAAGGGTTTTTAGCCCTCTGCTCCTACCCCTTTTAGTCGTCTTCTACGACACGCAGGGAATACGTGGGAAGTATTCCTTCTCCCCTATCCCTGACACCTTAACAAGGACAAGGTCAGGCAGAGAATGGGTCACGCAAACCCTTGCGTCAACTTCGCCTCTCGCTAATCATAAGGTCACATGACCCCATTCCATGTTTCCTTCGGTTCTGTCAATATAACCTCTATCGTATCTATCATCGCTCTGTAACTAGTCTTCTGAACATGTTGTAATACATGCAAGCGCTCAGGATTCTCGTGTTTCCTTTTCTGTGTAGGTGTTTCAGTATAAATTAAAACACATATGTACATATATATATTTTTTTCTTTCTTTCAAACTATTCGCCATTTCCCGCGTTAGCAAGGTAGCGTTAAGAACAGAGGACCGGACCTCTGAGGGCATATCCTCATATATATATATATATATATATATATATATATATATATATATATATATATATATATGTGTGTGTGTGTGTGTGTGTGTGTGTGTGTGTGTGTGTGTGGATGAAGGCAAACAAGTATGAATATATACATGTGTATATATGTATATGTCTGTGTATGTGTATATGTATGTATATGTGTATACGTTGATCATATCCATCCCACTCCCAATCTCCAGTCACGTACCGGTAGGTTGACGGTATACAAGGTGAAAGTAAAAGCAGGTGGACTATACAATGGGTAAGAAGCACAGGATGGCAGACACATGAGGTGGTGATGAACGAGTCGTGTGTCCAACATTATTCCAGCCAACCATCTTTCACTTAGCCCTCTGATCATTCCTTAAGTCTGCCATTCCGGTCTTAACATGTGATTTTCATGAGTCATTACGTCTCTCGCGGGCTGATTACTGCTGGTGTGTGGGAGGGAGGGAGGCCGACTCCCAAGGTACATTAAGAGACTCCAATATTTGTCTGGTGCACGTGGTGTCTCCTCCGGCCTCAGCACGCACCACCGCTATTAAGATCAAAGGTGGGGCGGTCGTCCTGACGGCAGAGGCAACCACTCACAGGGCCACCGCCGCCTAGTGAGAGAGAGAGAGAGAGAGAGAGAGAGAGAGAGAGAGAGAGAGAGAGAGAGAGAGAGAGAGAGAGCAGCTTCCTCCTCCTCTTCGAACACACTTGGGTGGCAGGATGAAGCTGCTGCTGCTGGGGAGGAGGAGTGATAGGCGCCTTATGAACACAGCCAGAGGTTCGTCCTAGACCGTCCTGTACATACACATAGCTACTGACCCAACTCTAATACTGAATAAAAGAGGCCTCTTGGCCTACCTCTTGAACCTGCCTTACACTCGCCTTGATTTGTATAAAGTGATTGAAATAAGTAACTAATTTACCCTCACCAAGTGCCCTCACCTGTCTCTTTCCTCCAGTCACTCTCCCTCTCTTTTATCCCACTCCACAGCTTCCGTCCTCCTCCTACTCTCAACACCCACAACCTCCCCATCACTACAAATACTGCCCACGCTCCCTCAACGTGTGGTGAGAGGAGGTATCACCTTTCTCACTACAATATCATAACCTCCCTCCGTCATATACCAGCACCTCTTCCCAGGCGCATGTCATCCATACTAACCTAAATATACTAATGTATATTTTTCACCGAGACATATTCAACACAGAGCAGTTTACCTTTAATTGAGCAGATCTATTTGAAAATAAGAGGATCATTTCCTGGACGAAACTGTATGAATTTTTGGTGATAGATTAAGAAGAAAGAGATCATAACTTTTATTGCACATCAGCCCACACATCATGTCCCCACAGTGAGAAGTGATTTCTACAACAATCACACTATGTTCCCCACCTCCTCCTCACACAGCGGGTCACTTCTTGCTTCACACAAGGTCACGCTATGTCCGAGTTAAGGCGTGTAGCCTTCGGCTTCCCACCATGCCACACTATGTCCCCTCATGGTATCCACTGGTTTCATGTCATGTCAGACTATGTCCACAATAAAGCATAGAGTATCTCCCTCAAGGTGTGCCACCTATGGCTTCTGACCAGGTCACAGTGTGTCCCTTGTCACATACGTCCGCATTACATTTATCAGGTACCTTTGACTTGGTGTAAGGGCACACTACTTGCCCTTCATCCTAAGACATCTCCAGTACCAAGTCACACTATGTCCCCAAGTATGGCCAGTCATCTCTGGCGTCACAAAAGGTCACACTACGTCCACCCATATGATAAACCATTCCTGCCTTCACATGGCGTCACAGGATACACAGGGCGAAGGTACTGGCTGGTAGACGGTACACGGGTGAAGGTACTGGCTGGTAGACGGTACACAGGGTGAAGGTACTGGCTGGTAGACGGTACACGGGTGAAGGTACTGGCTGGTAGACGGTACACAGGGTGAAGGTACTGATTGGTAGACGGAACACAGGGTGAAGGTACTGACCGGTAGACGGTTCACAGGGTGAAGGTACTGGCTGGTAGACAGTACATAGGGTGAAGGTACTGACTGGTAGACGGTACAAAGGGTGAAGGTTCTGACTGATAGGCGGTACACAGTGTAAAGGTTTTGACTGGTAGACGGTACACAGGGTGAAGGTACTGACTGGTTGACGGTACACAGGGTGAAGGTTTTGACTGGTAGACGGTATACAGGGTGAAGGTACTGATTGGTTGACGATACACAGGGTGAAGGTTTTGACTGGTAGACGGTACACAGGGTGAAGGTACTGACTGGTTGACGGTACACAGGGTGAAGGTTTTGACTGGTAGACGGTATACAGGGTGAAGGTACTGATTGGTTGACGATACACAGGGTGAAGGTACTGACTGGTTGACGGTATACTGGGTGAAGGTACTGACTGGTTGACGATACACAGGGTGAAGGTACTGACTGGTGGACGGTATACTGGGTGAAGGTACTGGCTGGTAATCGGTACATAGGAAGAAAGTACTGGCTGTTAGAAGGTACACAGGGTAAGAAGCACCGAATGGCAGACAAACGTGGTGGTAATGAGTGAGTGAATGAACGAGTGAGTGAGTGAGTGAATCGTGCGTCCAGCAGAGTGGGGATGGTCCCCAACATGGCCTCGCCTCACACCATTACAATCCGGGACACTTCACACACACACACACTAATGCCCGGCTGCCACTCCGGCCACAAGTTTGCAACAGATAACTCACTTGTAGAAGAGGCCGCCCCTTCCTGGTGGAGGCGAGGGAACTTGCTGTATCAGTTCCGCAAGTGGCTATTTTTTCTCATGACACTATCTACCTCCACGCTACTCACGACCCAACCTTCTCTTACACATGAGGGTCTGCACACAGTCCTCAGCCAGGCTGCCCTCCCTGTACACACAGGTCCATCAGGCTAGTAGAAGGTTGGCTGGGTCAGCATAACGGCTCAATCACACTGCATTACTCCCACCTTATAGTGTCCCAAGCACAGTGGCCAACAAACGTCTGCACAAGAAGGCTACAAAAAGAAAAAAAAAAAAAAAACCGCCAGGATACACAACCCACTTCCTCAGAACAGATACATACATACCTGCTCAGCCAACTTGATAACCAGTGTCACGTTATCATTTCCAGCCAACCTATGGGTCGTACCTCATATGGCGTCAGAGTGCGAGTCGTGTCTTAAACAGCGTCAGTGTGTGGGTCGTGTCTCATATGACGTCTATGTATAGGTAATGCCTCAAATGATGTCAGTGTGTGGGTCGTGCCTCACATGGCGCGAGTGTATGAGTCGTGCCTCACATGGCGTTAGTGTCTAGGTCGTGCCTCAAATGGCGTGTGTGTGTGGATCGTGCCTCACAAGGCGTCAGTGCACAGGACGTGCCTCAAATGGCGTCTGTGTGTGGATCGTGCCTCACAAGGCGTCAGTGCACAGGACGTGCCTCAAATGGCGTCAGTGTGTGGGTCGTGCCTAAAATGGTGGTGTTAGTGTCTATGTCGTGCCTCACACTACGTCACTGTATAGGTCGTGCCTCACATGGCGTCAGTGTGTGGCTAGTGTCTCACATGGCATCAGTGTATAGGTCGTGCCTAACATGGCCATAGTGTGTGGGTGGTCCCTCAAATGGTGTTAGTGTCCAAGTCGTGCCTCACACTGCGTCAGTGTATAGGTCGTGCATTACAGGCGTCAGTGTGTGGGTCGTGCCTCACAGGGCGTCAGTGAATAGGTCGTGCCTCATATGACGCTAGTGTGTGGGTCGCAACTTTAATGGCGTCAATGTATGGGTCGTGCCTCACATGACGGTAGTGTGTGGGTCGTGCCTCACATAACGTCATTTGTAGGGGTTGTGCATCTTATTGCGTCAATGTATGGGACGAGCCTCACATGGCGTCAGTCTGTAGGACGTGTCTTTCTTACATGATATCAGCGTATGAGTGTTTCTTATATGTCGTCTGTGTGTAGGTCGTACCTCACATGCCGTCTGTGTGTAAGCCGTGCCTTACATGGCGTCCGTTTTTGGGTCGTGCCTCACATGGGACGAGTTCCGCTCCTTACATGGCGTCAGAGTGGGTCTTGCCTAACATGGAGTCAGTATGTAGGTCGTGCTTCACACGACGACACTGTGTGGGTCGTGCCTAACATGGAGTAAGTGTGTAGGTCGTGCCGCTCATGGTGTCACCGTGTGAGTGGTGCCTGACATGGAGTCAGTGTGTATGTCGTGCCTCTCATGGTGTCAGTGTTTGGGTCGTGCCTGAAATGGCGTCAGTGTGTGGGCCGTCTCACATGGCGTCAGTGTATAAGTCGTCTCTCGCATAGAGTCAGTGTGTGGGTTGTGCCTCACATGGCATTAGTGTATGTGGGTCATGCCTCATGGGGCATCAGTGTGTAAGTTATCCCTCATATGGTGTCAGTGTGTTGGTCGTTTCTCGCACGGCGTCAGTGTGTGGGTCGTCCCTCACATGGGTCAGTGTATAGGTTGTATCTCACATGTAGTCAGTGTAGGTCGTGCCTCACATGTAGTCAGTATATGGTCGTATCTCAAGGCATCAGTATGTGCGGTCGTGCCTCACATGGTGTTAGTGTGGGTCGTGCCTCACATGGCGTCAGTGAATAAGTCGTACCTCATATGGCGTCAGTGTGTGGGTCGTGCCTCAAACGGCGTCAGTGTGTACGTCGTACCTCACGTGGCGTCAATGTATAGGTAGTACCTCACGTGGCGTCATTGAGTCGTGCCTCACATAGCGTCCGTGTGTGGGTGGTGCCTTATATGGCGTTAATCTGTGGGTCGTGCCACAAATGGTGTTAGTGTATAGGTAATAACTCACACAGCGTTAGTGTGTGGTTCGGGCCGCACGTGGCGTTAGTGAGTGGGTCATGCCTCACACATTGCGTCAGCGTATGGGTCGTGCCTCACATGACGACAGTGTGCAGGTCGTGCTTCACATGGCAACAGTGTGTAGGTCGTTTTTCACATGGCGTCAATGTATGGGTCGTTTTTCACATGGCGTGTGTGTGGGTCGTGCCTAATATGTCATCAGTATTGGTCGTGTCTCTCACTTCGTCAGTGTGTGGGTCGTGCCTCAAATGGCGTCAGTGTTGTACCTCACATAGCGTCAGTGTGAGGGTAGGGCCTCACATGGCATCAGTGAATATGTTGCCCCTAACATTTCGTCAGTGTATGGGTCGTGCCTCACATGGCTTTTGTGTGTGGGTCGTGCCTCACATGAAGTCAGCGTATGGGGTCGTGTCTCCATGGCGTCAGTGTGTGGGTCACGCCTGACATGGCGTTATTTTGTGGGTCGTGCCTCACATGGCGACACTGTGTGGATTGTGCCTCAAATGGCGTCAGTGTGGGTCGTCTCACATGGCGTCAGTGTGTGGGACGTGCCCCACTTAGCATCAGTGTGTAGGTCGTACCTCACGTGGCATCGGTATGTGGGTTGAGCCTGACATGGCGTCAGTGAGTGGGTCGTGCCTCACATGGCGTCAGTGTGGGTCGTGCCTCACATGGCGCCAATGAACTAGTCGCACCTCAAATAGCGTCAGTGTGAGTCGTGCCTCACATGGCGTCAGTGTTGATCGTGTCTCACACGGCATTAGTATGTGGGTCGTACCTTACATGGCGTCAGTGTGTGGGTCGTATCTTACATGCGTCAGTGTTTGGGTCGTGCCTCACATGGCGTAAGTGTGTGGGCCGTCTCACATGTCGTCAATGTACAAGTCGTCTCTCACATGAAGTCAGTATGTGGGTTGTGCCTCATATGGCCATTAGTGTGTGTGGGTCGTGCCTCATATGACATCAGTGTGTGGGTTGCGCCTCATATGGCGTCAGTGTGTTGGTCGTTTCTCACACGGCGTCAGTGTGTGGGCCGTCCCTCACATGGCGTCAGTGTATAGGCCGTACCTCAAACGTTGTCAGTGTAGGTTGTGCCTCATGGCGTCAGTGTGTGGGTCGTGCCTAACATGGAGTCAGTGTGTAAGTCGTGCCTCACATGGCGTCAGTGTAGGTCGTGCCTCACATGGCGTTACTGTGTGGGTCGTGCATAACATGGAGTCAGTGAACAGGTCGTACCTCACACAGGTCGTACCTTACATAGCGTCAGTGTGTGGTTAGTGCATCTTATGGTGTTAGTGAGAGGGTCGTGCCTTACAGGGCGTTACTGTGTGAGTCGTGCCTCACATGGCCTTACTATGTGGGTCGTGCCTCACATGGCGTCAATGTATAGGTCGTACCTCACATGGCGTTAGTGTGGGTCGTGCCTCACATGTCGTCAGTGCAAGTCGTGCCTCACATGGCGTCAGTGTGGGTCGTGCCTAACATGGCATCAGTGGTTGGGGCGTCCCACATGGCGTCAGTGTATAAGTCGTCCCTCAGATGAAGTCAGTGTGTGGGTTGTGCCTCACACGGCGTCAGTGTGTGGGCCGTCCCTCACATGGCGTCAGTGTATAGGCCGTACCTCATATGTCGTCACTGTAGGTCGTGCCTCACATGGCGTCAGTGTGTAGGTCGTACCTCATGTCAGGGTATAGGTCGTACCTCACAAGGCATCAGTGTGTGGGGTCGTGCCTCACATAGCGTCAGTGTGTGGGCCGTGTCTCACATGGCATCAATGTGAGGGTCGTGCCCCATATGGTGTCAGTGTGTGTCGTGCCTCACATGGCGTCAGTGTAGGTCGTTTCACATGGCGTCAGTGTGTGGAACGTGCCCCATATGGCATCAGTGTGTAGGTCGTACCTCACATGGCATCGGTGTGTGGGTCGTGCCTGACATGGCGTCAGTGAGTGGGTCGTGCCTGACATGGCGTCAGTGTGGGTCGTGCCTGACATGGCGATATTGTGTGGGTCATGCCTCACATGGCGTCAATGTACTGGTCGTACCTCAAATGGCGTCAGTGAGTCGTGCCTCACAGGCGTCAGTGTTGGTTGTGTCTCACACGGCATTAGTGTGTGGATCGTACCATACACGGCGTCAGTGTGTGGGTCGTACCTTACATGCGTCAGTGTGTGGGTCGTGTCTCAAATGGCGTCAGTGTGTGGGTCGTGCCTCACATAGCGTTACTATGTGGGCCGTGCCTCACGTGGCGTCAGTGCGTGGGCCGTCTCACATGGCGTCAGTGTACAAGTCGTCTCTCACATGATTAGTGTGTGGGTTGTGCCTCACATGGCATTAGTGTGTGTGGGTCGTGCCTCATATGACATCAGTGTGTGGGTTGTGCCTCATACGGCGTCAGTGTGTTGGTCGTTTCTCACACGGCGTCAGTGTGTGGGCCGTCCCTCACATGGCGTCAGTGTATAGGCCGTACCTCACACGTTGCCAATGGAGGTTTTGCCTCATGGCGTCAGTGTGTGAGTCGTGCCGAACATGGAGTCAGTGTGTCGGTCGTGCCTAACATGGAGTCAGTGTGTAGGTCGTACCTCACATGGCGTCAGTGTAGGTCGTGCCTCATATGGCGTTACTGTGAGGGTCGTGCCTAACATGGAGTCAGTGTGTAGATCGTGCCTCTCATGGTGTTAGTGAACAGGTCGTACCTCACACAGGTTGTACCTCGCATGGCGTCAGTGTGTAGGTAGTGCATCTTATGGTGTCAGTGTGTGGGTCGTGCCTTACATGGCGTTACTATGTGGGTCGTGCCTCACATGGCGTCAGTGTAGGTCGTGCCTCATATGGCGTTACTGTGTAGGTCGTGCCTCACATGGCGTTACTATGTGGGTCGTGCCTCACATGGCATCAGTGCATAGGTCGTACCTCACATGGCGTTAGTGTGGGTCGTGCCTAACATGTCGTCAGTGCAAGTCGTGCCTCACATGGCGTCAGTGTGGGTCGTGCCTAACATGGCATCAGTGGTTGGGGCGTCTCACATGGCGTCAGTGTATAAGTCGTCCCTCAGATGAAGTCAGTGTGTGGGTTGTGCCTCACATGGCGTTAGTGTGGGTCGTGCCTCACATGTCGTCAGTGTAAGTCGTGCCTCACATGGCGTCAGTGTGGGTCGTGCCTAACATGGCATCAGTGGTTGGGGCGTCCCATATGGCGTCAGTGTATAAGTCGTCCCTCAGATGAAGTCAGTGTGTGGGTTGTGCCTCACATGGCGTTAGTGTAAGTGGGTCGTGCCTCATGACATCAGTGTGTGGGTTGTGCCTCATATGGCGACAGTGTGTTGGTCGTTTCTCACACGGCGTCAGTGTGTGGGCCGTCCCTCTCATGGCGTCAGTATATAGGCCGTACCTCATATGTCGTCAGTGTAGGTCGTGCCTCACATGGCGTCAGTGTGTGGGTCATGCCTGATGGTGTCAGTGTATAGGTCGTACCTCACACGGCATCAGTGTGTGGGGTCGTGCCTCACATAGCGTCAGTGTGTGGGCCGTGTCTCACATGGCATCAATGTGAGGGTCGTGCCCCATATGGTGTCAGTGTGTATCGTGCCTCACATGGCGTCAGTGTAGGTCGTCTCACATGGCGTTAGTGTGTGGAACGTGCCCCATATTGTTTCAGTGTGTAGGTCGTACCTCCCATGGCATCGGTGTGCGAGTCGTTCCTCACATGGCGTCAGTGAGTGGGTTGTGCCTAACATGGCGTCAGTGTGGGTCGTGCCTGACATGGCGATAGTGTGTGGGTCGTGGCTCATATGGCGTCAATGTACTGGTCGTACCTCAAATGGCGTCAGTGTGAGTCGTGCCTCACATGGCGTCAGTGTTGGTTGTGTCTCACACGGCGTTAGTGTGTGGATCGTACCTTATATGGCGTCCGTGTGCGGGTCGTTCCTTAAATGCGTCAGTGTGTGGGTCGTGTCTCAAATGACGTCAGTGTGTGGGTCGTGCTTCACATAGCGTTACTATGTGGGCCGTGCCTCACATGGCGTAAGTGTGTGGGCCGTCTCACATGGCGTCAGTGTACAAGTCGTCTCTCACATGAAGTCAGTGTGTGGGTTGTGCCTCACATGGCGTTAGTGTGTGTGGGTCGTGCCTCATATGACATCAGTGTGTGGGTTGTGCCTCATATGACAACAGTGTGTGGGTTGTGCCTCACACGGCGTCAGTGTGTGGGCCGTACCTTACAAGTCGTCAGTGTAAGTCGTGCCTCATGTTGCCAGTGTATAGGTCGTACCTCACAAGGCATCAGTGTGTGGGGTCATGCCTCAAATGGCGTCAGTGTGTGGGCCGTGTCTCACATGGCATCAATGTGTGGGTCGTGCCCCATATGGCGTCATTGTGTAAGCCGTGCCTTCCATGGCGTCAGTGTGTGGGTCGTGCCTCACATGGGACGAGTTTCGCTCCTTACACGGCGTCAGTGTGGGTTTTGTCTAACATGGAGTCAGTGTGTAGGTCGTGCCTCACATGGCGACACTGTGTGGGTCTTGCCTAACCTGGAGTCAGTGTGTAGATCGTACCTCTCATGGTGTCAGTGTGTGAGTCGTGCCTAACATGGAGTCAGTGTGTAGGTCATGCATCACATGGCGTTATTGTGTGGGTCGTGCCTAACATGGAGTCAGTGTGTAGGTCGTGCCTCACATGGCGTCAGTGTAGGTCGTGCCTCATATGGCGTTATTGTGTGGGTCGTGCCTGACATGGCGTCATTGTGTGGGTTGTGCCTCACATGGCGTTACTATGTTTGTCGTGCCTCTCATGGTGTCAGTGTATAGGACGACCTCACATGGCGTCAGTGTGGGTCGTGCCTAACATGACGTTAGTGTGTGGGCCGTCTCACATGGCGTCAGTGTATAAGTCGTCCCTTACATGAAGTCAGGGTGTGGGTTGTGCCTCACATGGTGTTAGTGTGTGTGGGTCGTGCATCATATGACAGTGTGTGGGTTGTGCCTCATATAGCGTCAGTTTGTTGCTCGTTTCTCCCACGGTGTCAGTGTGGGCCGTCCCTCACATGGCGTCAGTGTATAGGCCGTACCTCATATGCTGTCAGTGTAGGTCGTGCCTCACATGGCGTCAGTGTGTGGGTCGTGCCTCAAATGTCAGTGTACAGGTCGTACCTCACAAGGCATCAGTGTGGAGGTCGTGCCTCACATGGCGTCAGTGTGTGGGCCGTCTCACATGGCATCAATGTGTGGGCCGTGTCTCACATGGCATCAATGTGTGGGTCGTGCCTCACATGGCGTCAGTGTGTGAGTCGTGCCTCAAATGTCAGTGTATAGGTCGTACCTCACAAGGCATCAGTGTGGGGATCGTGCCTCACATGGCGTCAGTGTGTGGGCCGTGTCTCACATGGCATCAATGTGTTAGTCGTGCTTCATATGGCGTCAGTGTGGGTCGTGCCTCACATGGCGTGTGTATAGGTCGTACCTCACACGGCGTCAGTGTGTGGGTCGTACCTCACATGACATGTGTGTGGGGTCGTGTGGGCAGTGTCTCATGGCGTCAGTGTAAAGGAATTGCCCCATATGGCGTCAGTGTTTGAGTCATGCCTCATACGGGGTCAGTGAGTGGGTCGTGTCTCATATGGTGTCAGTGTGTGGGTCATTCCTCACGTGGCATCAATGTATAGGTCGTACCTCACATGGCATCAGTGTGTGGGTCGTGCCTTATATGCATCAATGTGCGAGTCGTGCCACACAAGGTCTCATTGTATAGGTCATAACTCATACGGCGTTAGTGTGTTGGCCGTGCCTCATATGGCGTTAGTGAGTGGGTCGTGCTCACACTGCGTCAGCGTATGGGTCATGCCTCACATAGTGACAGTGTGTAGGTCGTGCTTCACATGGCGACAGCGTGTAGGTCGTGCCTCACATGACGTTAATGTCTGGGTCGTGCCTCACATGGCGTGTGTGGGTCGTGCCTAAAATGGCGTCAGTGTATAGGTAGTACCTCACATGGCGTCAACGTAAGGGTAAGGCTTCACCTGGCATCAGTGTATATGTCGTGCCTCACATTTCGTCAGTGCATGGGTCGAGCCTCACATGGCTTTTGTGTGTGGGTCGTGCCAGACGTGGCGCCAGTGTATGGGGTCGTGTCTCACATGGCGTCAGTGTGTGGGTCATACCTGACATGGCGTCATTTTGTGGGTCGTGCCTCACATGGCGTCAATATGCAGGTCGTACCTCACATGGCGTCAGTGAGTCGTGCCTGTGTGGGTCGTGCCTCACATGGCGTCAGAGCGTGGGTTGTGCCTTACAAGGCGTAAGTGTTGGTCGTGTCTCACACGGCATCAGTGTGTGGGTCGTGCCTCACATGGCGTCAGTGTGTGGGTCGTGCCTTACATGGCGTCAGTGTGGGTCGTGCCTCACATGGCGTTACTATTTGGGACGTGCCTCACATGGCGTCAGTGTGTGGGCCGTCTCATATGGCGTCAGTGTATAAGTCGTCTCTCACATGGAGTCAGTGTGTGGGTTATGACACATGGCGTTAGTGTGTGTGGATCGTGCCTAACATGACGTTAATGTATGGGTCTTTTTCACATGACATCAATGTGTGGGTCGTGCCTCACATGGCGTTAATGTGTGGGTCGTGCCTCACATGGCGTCAGTGTGTGTGTGTGTGGTTCGTGCCTCACATGGCGTCAGTGTGAGCGAGTCGTGCCTCACGTCAGTGTAGGGCCTCCGTGCAGGGCGATTAGAAGCGGGCGGCCATTTTCTGTTTACCAGTGTGTTCAGGGTAATGCCGGCCGGCGAACATGCCAATATTTGTGATTCATCCCAGAGTACAAAACCCTGGAAATGTATAACACACCCAGGAAAATAACGATGCCGGAAGCTTTTTGTGGCCAGGAGGTTTTCACAGATACAATCTCCACATCCAATCAATCTCGGGGTCAAACAGGTGGATTCTGTTACATTTGCCGGTAAATAAATGTCAAGGTTGAACTAACACACGATTGTCAAAGGTCGATGTTGTGTCATCGCCAGTGAAGGAAATATACGGTGACATGATGGATTCTGAATAGGTGGGGCTGCAATCTTCATCCCCCAATACAGTGTGAAGGGGGACGGTTACGGTCCCCTCACAGTGTGTGGTTACGGCTCGCTCAGTGTGTGTGGCATAGAAGTATACTACGTGGGAGTTATAGTTACCCCACAGTTCCCCTACAGTATGTGTGTGGCAGAGACATGTATGAGGCAGTGCACCACAGTGTTGTAGCAGGGAGATGTATCATAAGGAATTTCAGTCCTGAGAGAGAGAGAGAGAGAGAGAGAGAGAGAGAGAGAGAGAGAGAGAGAGAGAGAGAGAGAGAGAGAGAGAGAGAGAGAGAGAGAGGTATATCAGATTGTGTTATAACCCTCCCCCCCCCCCCCCCATTTCCCCGCAACAAGTAGGTACATTATGGTAATCGTATCCCCCCCCCCCCCCTCTCGCAACAACTGGTGGCGTGGAGAGAGAGTGGTTGGTTGGTTGGTTGGTTGGGTGGGTGTGCTGGGGTACGGTGCTGGGATACTCACTCTTGCACTTCATGCCTTGGCTCTTGACGCCGTGCATCATGGAGCCGCAGTGGTCACAGAAGGTTGGGGTGGTGTAGGAGGTGTCCTCCCACTGGTGCTGCAGGTGATCCGTTTGCTACACCCACAACCAACACACATATGCACGTCCAGGGGACGTTTTCATAACCCATAATATAGTATGTTTATTGTATACGTAAAATAAAACATTCAAACATTTATCATGAATGAAAAATGTTGCAATGGAGATAAAAACACAGAAAAACAAGATAAGGTAACCAACGGAACCATTGACGATGGGCCGAGAAGAGTCCACAGGTAACAGACATGCAAAGAGGAAAAGAATGGAACACATAAGACACTGAATGGCATGCTGGGTGGATATGTAGGGAGGGGATGAGAACAGTAAATAAAGTGTTGCAGTAAAACGAGAAAACACGTAAAAATAATGTTACCACGGTTCATGCTCGGGACTTACCTGCTGGGTGGCGGGACCTACCGTCCTCTGCTGGCTGACTACCACACCTACGGATGATCACTAACACCAGAGCACCTACACACACACACACACACACACACACACACACACACACACACACACACACACACTGAAAGGTTTAAGGCCATAAATTTTCCTACCATGGAAGAAAGAAGAGAAAGGAATAACTTGATCACAACCATTAAGTTCATAAGTATGTATACAAGAAAATTTCCTCTGTCAGCATGTTGCTGAGTCCACTATGTTCGTTACTGTAGTATGAAAACTGACAACATCACACAAGATGCACCAACCGGAGAAACAGATGATTCGATGGTCGTGTATGATTTATGTGGTATGTCAGGACGGGAGATAAAAGAGCAGAGCGTACGACACCAGACTCAGAGACATAACGGTGAAAACCACAAAGAACTCAACGATTTCTGGAAACCTAAGCTGTTAAGTGGAGGACAGTAGTAGCCATGGACGAGGCCATTATGGTGGAAGGTTCTGTGAAACCAACAATGAAGAAATGGGAACATAACTGGTCACCATCTGTCTCACAACTAATGAACTCCGCGATGTGCCATGGCGAAGACCCAGGCAGCACCGCAGCCAGCAAGCATTTGTTAGGTTCTCGAGAATAAAGGACGAGTCAAGCATGATAAAGAAAAAAGTAAACAAAGAATTTAAAAAGAATATTCCAAACACGGCCTGAGATAACCTAAATCGTTTACATAAACATATCACGATCAATCTATCTACCAGCTAATCAGGCTACAGGATTCAGAGTAAGTAGAGGAGGTGTGGTGGATGATGCAAAAATTTGCGAGGAAGTGAATGACGTAAGCGTTTGTACTGAGGACGACACTACAGACCCACAACCAGTGAAGTGGACGAGAGACGAAGGTCTTAGAAAGAGATGAAATATCTTGGGAATACAAAGAAAACAAAATACTACAGGGTCTTGACCGGTATAAGTCTCAGGGTTCTTATGAACTTTCTCTATGTGATGATGAATGTAGATACTCAACCCCATCCCCCACTATCTGATGGGGTATACTGTCCTCCCCATTATGAGAAGCGTGGAGGTGTATGTGTGTAAGGGTATGGGTCGGGGTGCAGCGATACTCTTCATGCCCTGGCTCTTGACGCCGTGCATCATACAGCCACTATGTTCACTTTTCCCACTGGAGAAAAGTACAACGCCAAGAGAGGTGAAGAGGACAAACATCATACACTCTATATGAAAGGAAACCAGTTTCCCTGACGAGAGTGGTCTGGAGGGTAACTTAAAAAGATGATCAGAAAACAAATAGGTAACTTCTTGCTGAGGAGAAACATGGTTTCAGGGGAAGGAGGACATGTGTAACGAACCTCTTTCATTTCTATGAGAGAGTGAACTCCGTTCTGGACAAAAGGGAAGGCTAGGGAGGGATTGTGCGTATCTGGACTGCAAGAAAGCATTTAACAACGTAACGACAGGAAACTGATAAAGAAGCTATATGTTCAGGCAGGGGGAAGGGGCACACCCCATTGATGGAGGGATTATCATCTAAGTGGATGGGAACAATGGACGTATGTTGGAGGAGGTTTCTCGAAATGGGAAGAGGTAACCATTACTCTTCTTGATTTATGTTTGGAATCCTACTTGAATATGTCTGTAGATGATGCCGAAGGTAAAACGCAGAGGATTGCATGAACTTACATGGGGACCTAGACAAACTCCATCGTTGGTGTGATACATGGTCGATGAAATTTAATCCAAGTAAATGTAAAGTGATGAGGATGGGACACAGAAGGCCTAGATATGAATATTATCTAATAGTAAAATAACACCACAGGAATCAGTCTTTCTCGCTAAGGGTCTGACATTAGAACATCAAAAAAGAAGACAAGCCGACTGCTGGCAAATATCAGAATTCTATTCAGCAACATCGATAGAGACATCGATTATGCAGCATAGTGTTAACATCCTAAATTAGAATATAAACTAGAAAATGCTTCTCTAGTTTGGTCATCACACTCAAAGAACTAACAGATAAGGTCTAAAGGAGGATAACAAAGATAGTACCCGAACTATAAGAGCAGAGTTACAGGGAATAAGTTTGGCGCATAAAATTTGTCCACCATAGTGATCTGATTGCAATCTTTTATGGTTTCAAACCGGTCTGATGACGCAGACAGCGAAAAGTTCTTGGGGAGACGAAAGGACAGAACAACCAAGGCCATAGAGCGAAAGATGTATTTAAGAGGTAAAGAAATTCTACAGCAAAAGCTTGGAGATGTGAGTGGAAAAACTGAAAAGACAAAGTATGAACTGCATATAAAAGATCAAAAAAATTCTTCAATAGTAGGGAAAGTTGAAGAGACGGTGTTCCTCTAGTGTAGAACTCCCCCCCCCCCCCCCCTGTACAGTACTTAAAAGTTGGCAGTCACACACACACACACACACACATACACACATGTAAAATCACAACACACACATAACCCATGTGATAAAAATATATACTACTTATAAATGAATCCCCCACCCCCCCAAAAAAAAAGGAATATCCAAGACTAAAATACTGCTGATGAGCAGATCCGGCAGAAGGAATGACACAGAGAGGGTACTGCTGACACACACATGCTGGTGAGCAGCTTCTGCAGTAGGAATGACACAGAAAAGATATTAATAGCTCACAGCATATGTTGATGAGCAGGTCTTATGGTAGTCTGTCACGAACAAAACACTGCTCACAACCTATGCTCACAACCAGTTATGGGCGGTATTGTACTTACATCTCTGGCAGCGCACCTACATCATAAGTCAGCTCTCTGGTTACCTGTGAAGCATCAATCACATCACATGCTCCTACACTGGAGAAAACCTGGTGCAAAGGAAGGGTGTGTATGGCATGCTTCTGGTGGTAGGAGGAAGGAGGGAGTGTACGGCATGCGTCTGGTGGTAGGAGGAAGAAGGGTGTGTATGGCATGCTTCTGGTAGGAAGGGGTAGGAGGGTGTGTGTGTGGCATGCTTCCTGTAGGAGGGCGAAGGAGTGTGAGTGTATGGCATGTTTCTAGCGGGTAGGAGGAAGGAGGGTGTGTGTGGCATGCTTCCGGTGGGAGGAAGTGTGTATGGGATGCTTCTGGTGGGAAGGAAGAGAATGTTTGTGGTATGCAACTTGTGGGAAAGGGAAAATGTGGCAAACTTCTGGTGGAAAGGGTGTAGGAGGGAGTGGCATGCTTTTCATGAGGGGGGGAGGAAGGGTGTGGCATGCTTGTGGTGGGAGGGTGAAGGAGTGTGTGGCATGTTTCTGGTGGCAATGGAGAAGGTGTGGGTGGCATGCTTCAGGCGGGAGGGGGAGGCTGTGACATGCTTCTGGTGAAGGGAGGGTGTGTGCGGCATACTTGTGGTGGCAGGCGGTAAGGAGGAGGGAGTGTGTGGCATATTTCTCGGAGGAGAAGGAGGAGGAGGGAGAGTGTGCCATGCTTCTGAGAGGAGAGGAAGGAGGAGGGAGAGAGAGGCACGCTTCTGGAAGGAGGAGGAGGAGAAAGAGGGAGAGTGTGCCATGCTTCTGAAAGGAAGTGGAGGAGGGAGAGTGTGGTACGATTCTGGGAGAAAAGGAAGGAGGAGGGAGCGTGTATCACGCTTCAGGGAGAAGAGGAAGGACGAGGAAGAGTCTAACTAACAAGCTTCTGGGAGGAGGGGAAGGAGGAAGAGGTGTGGCATGCTTCGGAGAGAAAAAGGAGGAGGGAGAGTGTGGCATGCTTCTGGGAGAAGAGGAAGGAGGAGGGAGTGTGTGGCATGCTTCTGGGAGAAGAGGAAGGAGGAGGGAGTGAGTGTGTGGCATGCTTCCGAGAGAATAAGAAGGAGGATGAGAAGTGTGGCATACTTATGGGAGGAATGAAAGGAGGTGGGAGATTATGGAATGCTTCTGGGAGGATAGGAAGAAGTAGGGAGACTGTGGCATGTTTCTGAGAGGAACAGAGGAGGAGGAGAGTGCAGAATGCTTCTGGGAATAATAAAAGCAGGAGGGAGAGTGTGGCATGCTTCTGGGAAGAGAGGAAGGATGAGGCAGTGTAAACATGCTTCTGGGAAGACAGGAAGGAGGAGGAGATTGTGACATTGTTTCTGGGAGGAAAGGAAGGAGAAGGAAGAGTGCCACATGCTTCTGAGAGTAGAGGAAGTAGGATGGAGAGCGAGACAAGCTATTGGGAGGAAAAGGAGGAGTAGGGAGAGTGTTGCATGCTTATGTGGGGAAAGGAGGGACAGTGTGGGACGCTTCTGAGAGGAGAAGGAGGGAGAGTGTGGCATGCTTCTAGGAAGAGGACGAGGGTGAGTTTGCCATGCTTCTGAAAGGAGGTGAAAGAGGAGAGGGAGTGTGGTATGACTCTGGGAGGAAAGGAAGGAGGGAACGAGCGTGCGGCATGCTTCAGGGAGGAGAGGAAGGACGGAGAGAGTAACACGCTTCAGGGAGGAGGGAAAGGAGGAAGGAGTGTGGCAAGCTTTGGAGAGGAAAAGGAGGAGGGAGAGTGTGGCATGCTTCTGGGAGGAAAGAAAGGAAGGAGAGTGTGGCACGCTTCTGAAAGGAAAGGAACAAGGACGGAGAGTGTGGCATGCTTCTGGGAATAAAAGAATGAGGAGGGAGAATGTGGAATGCTTCTGGGAGGAGAGAAAGGGGAGGGAGAATGTGGCATGCTTCTAGGAGGAGAAGAAGGAGAAGGGAGTGTGTGGCATGCTTGTGAGAGGAGAGGAAGGAGGAGGAAAAAAAGTGACATGCTTCTGGAAGGAAAGGAGGAAAGTATGGAAAGCTTCTGGAAGGAGAGGAAGGAGGAGGGAGACTGTGACACGCTTCTGAGAAGAGAGGAAGAAGGAGAGTGTAGCAAGCTTCTGGGAGAAGATGTAGGAGGAGGGAAAGTGTGGTATGCTTCTGTGAGGTGAGGAGGGAGAGTGTGGCATGCTTCTGAGAGAAGATGTAGGAGGAGGGAAAGTGTGGTATGCTTCTGTGAGGTGAGGAGGGAGAGTGTGGCATGCTTCTGGGAGAAGATGTAGGAGGAGGGAAAGTGTGGTATGCTTCTGTGAGGTGAGGAGGGAGAGTGTGGCATGCTTCTGGGAGAAGATGTAGGAGGAGGGAGAGCGTGGTATGCTTCTGTGAGGTGAGGAAGGGGAGTGTGGCATGCTTCTGGGAGAAGGGGTAGGAGGAGGGAGAGTGTGGTATGCTTCAGTGAGGTGAGGAAAGGGAGTGTGACATGCTTCTGGGAGGAGGGGTAAGAGGAGGGGGAGTATGGTATGCTTCTGTGAGGTGAGGAAGGAGAGTGGGGCATGCTTCTGGGAGGATAGGAAGTATGAAGGAGTGTGTAGCATACTTTTGAGAGGAGAGGGAGGAGGAGGAGGAAGAGTGTGGCATGCTTCTGGGAGGATAGAAAGGAGGAGGGAGATTATGGGATGCTTCTGGGAGGAGAGGAAGGAGGAGGGAGACTGTGGAATGCTTCTGAGAGGAGAGGAGGAGGAGGGAGAGTTTGGCATTGGCATGCTTCTGGGAGGAAGGAAGGAGGCGGGAGTGTGTGGCATGCTTCTGAGAGGAAAGTAAGGAAGAAGGAGAATGTGGCATTCTTCTAGAAGAAGAGGAAGGAGGAGGGAGAGAGTGGCACGGTTCTGGGAGGAAAGGAAGGAGGAAGGAGAGTGTGGCATGCTTCTGAGAGGAAAGGAAGGAGGGGGGGTGGGAGAGTGTGGTATGCTTCAGAGAGGAAAGTCATTAGTAGGGATTGTGTGGAATGCTTCTGGGAGAAAAGTAAGAGGAGGAAGACTGTGGCACTGTTACTGTGAGGAAAGGATGGAGGAGAGAGAGAGTGTGGCATGCTCTTGGAGGTGAAGGGACATTGAGGTTGAGGGAGGAAGTGTGCGGCATGCTCTTGGAGGTGGAGGAACACTGGGGTTGAGGGAGGGAGTGTAGGGGATGCTCCTGATGGTGGAGGAACAATGATTTTAAGGGAGGGAGACAATGGTATATGCTAATGGGTAGTGGAGGAACACTGGGGTTGAGAGAAGGGGTGTGTGGCATACTCCTGGAGGAACACTGGGGATAAGGAAGGGAATATGTGGTATGGCCTGGTGATGGAGGAACACTGGAATTAAGGGAGGGACAGTGTGGAATGCTCCTGGTGATGGAGGAACACTGAGGTAAGGAAAAATGTGGCATGCTCCTGGTGGTGGAGGAACACCGGGGATGATAGGGAGAATGTGGCATGCTCGTGGCAGCAGGGAGTGAGGAGGATGCGGAGGACCCACCTTCGCAGCGCATGCCCTGGTGGATGATGCCGTACAGGAGGGAGCCGCAGTGGTCGCAGAAGGTCGGGGAGCCATAGGTCTGCGTCCGGAACTTGTGCTTTGTGCGAGTGTCCTACGGGGAGAGGGAGAGACCACACTACTGTCACTCTGGCTCACTACTGGTACTCAAGCTGCTAGTGCGGCCGCCGCAACACCACTCAAGGCTCTCTAACCCACTCACAGAGTGGCTACATGGGCACCAACAACACACTCTAGGCCACTGTTAGTCAAGAAAGCTATCAGTACTGCACTCTTCAAAATTACTCACCAATGTAATATACAGTGACATTCTAAGCATTACAAGACATTCATAAATATCAAGATTACAATATAACCTCTAGTGAAATAAAGCTTATTCCTACTGTCAGAAAAAAAAGCAGTTGCTTTAAAAAACACTTCAATCTTATGACAAAATGAAAAAGCCTTTAATTGCAAAACCTGCTTTAATAAAGGTGCTTGAGTCGTTTGGCCTGGCACCTAGGCAGTAAAAGAAAAGACTTATTACGGTGTATATGTGCACATACCACAAGCCAGCTACTGCAGTGCCCGGGGAGGCTCCGCTCCGGCCCTCACACTACCTTAACCTCTTGGCCACGACAGTGCGACCTTTGGTCACGACGCTCCGGTTCTTGGATATTATGGGGTCAACACTGACCTGGGTTTGGTCAAAAGCTAGACCGTCATACCCAAGCGTCGTACCGTCGTACTGAAAGGTCATACTGTCGTGCTCAGGAGGCCAAACAGAGAAATTCAATCAAAAATCAATTTCAAGATGTTCAGCAGAGAGAGCTGTAGGCTCCCTCTACTGCCAGCCAGTGTGAGCTACTTATCTGTGATACTAAGTTGGTACTGGTAACTAGACCACGCTGCTCAAGCCTTGGTCGTATTACACTTTGATATAAAGGAAGAACACAAATACGTATGGTACACTGTACAGTATATCATAAATAAGACCTTGTTGCCAAAGCAGACAAATGACCGTCGGATAACGAACACGAACGAACGGGATATGCTACGAGCGTTTTGAAGGAGTGTTGAATATGAATGGCAGATGTCGGGTGTTCGGGACGTGGAGATATGCGAAACGAAAAGAGGTGGTGAAAATCTTGCATGAGATGAAGTGTGGCAAAGCGGCTGGAGTGAATGGCATTCTAGTCAACATTTTTAAGAAAAGAGGTAACTGGGTTGCACTAGTGCCACTGTGTGAAGAGGGACAATAGCAAGAGCTCGAACCATAGAGGTAAGTTGTATGGAATGGGGATGTGACATGGACACAACATCAGACTGGGGAGGATCAACGAGGCTCATGAGTGGTAGAGGATGAGGATCAGGTGTTTGTTTTGCAGAATCTATGCAAGAAATACTATGATAAATAGAAGGATTTGGATCTGGCAATTACAGATCGGAAGAAAGTGTAAGATAACAATAACAGAGATGTTCTGTGAAAGGTGTTACGAATATATGGTGTGGAAGGAGAGCTACCACAAGCAGTGAAAAGTTTTTATAATGAGTAAGGCATGTATACTAATGGGTAGGCACTAGGCAGGAGGGTAATGTTACCATGGTCGTTTTATAGGCTTTATGGACGGGATGGTGAGGGAGGTGAATGCGAGGGTCTTGGAGAAAGGAACGACAAAGATGCATTTGAGAAACAATGTAAATAAAAGTAAGGTTATCAAATTCAGCAGGGAAATGAGAGTTCGGTTGGAATGTGAGTCTGAATGGAGAACCCGTGGGAAGTGGAGTGTTGTAGATACCTAGGAGTGGATACGGCAGCGAATGGAACCATGGGATCTGAAGGCATGGGGTGGGTGAGGGGACTAAGGTCTTGGGTGCAGTGAGAACTGCACAGAAAGGAAAGTCACTGTCAGTTGGGGCATATATGGGTGAATCTAATGGTACAATCTACTCCCAAGTGTGTTGTATGTTGACGAGGGTTGGGCTCTAGATAAGGATGAAAGTACGGAGGAGGTTGGATGTGTTGGAAATAAAATGCTTGGGGACAAAGTGTAGTGTAAGGAAGGTTCACTGAACAAGGGATGACAGGTTTAGATAAGAGATGTGGCAGTAATGAAAATATGGTCGATAGAAATGAAGAGGGTGAGCTAAAATGGCTTGGACGTATATAGAGAATGAATGAGGGGAGGCTGACTAAGAAGGATAATGTGTTAAATGGAGAGAACAAGAAGGGGAAGACCAAAGAGGAGGTGGAAGAATGTGAGTGATTACGGCCTAAACATGCAGCAGGGTGCGAGACATGCATGGTTTGGGGAAATCTGGGATTTCGTTGTGGATACGAGGGATTTGGCTGTGGATAGAAGGTATTATACATAACAGCTTGAGAGTGGTGTGAGCGAGTGTGAGCGAATAAGGATGAGCGAGTAAGGCGATGATAGTCTGTACCTCAGACTACCTAGCTTCGCGAAAAATGGCGAACAAGTTGCTGACCTAGACGCATTGACTAGCCGCCCGGGGTCGAGCGCTCAAGTTCAAATCCCAGTTGCAGCAATCGGTCCGCAGTCAACCCAGCTGTTTATCTTACCCATGGGGTTGGTCAACATCGGTTAGGATATATGGACGACTTTTGCAGAGAAATAATGCAAATGACTGGGAGATATATAAAAGAAAGAGGCAGGAGGTCAAGAGAAAGGTGCAAGAGGCGAAAAAGAGGGGAAATGAGAGTTGAGGTGAGAGAGTATCATTAAATTTTAGGGAGAATAAAAAGATGTTTTGCAAGGAGGTAAATAAAGAGCGTAAGACAAGGGAACAAATGAGAACATCAGTGAAGGGGGCAAATGAGGTGATAACAAGTAGTGGTGATATGAGGAGATGGAGTGAGTATTTTGAAGGTTTGTTGAATGTGTCTGATGACAGAGTGGCAGATATAGGGTGTTTTGGTCGAGGTGGTGTGCAAAGTGAGAGGGTTACGGAGAATGATTTGGTATGCAGAGAAGAGGTAGTAAAAGCTTTGCGGAAGATGAAAGCCGGCAAGGCATCGGGTTTGGATGATATTGCAGTGGAATTTATTAAAAAAGGGGGTGACTGTATTGTTGACTGGTTGGTAAGTTTATTTAATATATGTATGACTCATGGTGAGGTGCCTGAGGACTGGCGGAATGCTTGCATAGTGCCATTGAACAAAGGCAACGGGGATAAGACTGAGTGCTCAAATCACAGAGGTATAAGTTTGTTGAGTATTCCTGGGAAATTAATTGGGAGGGTATTTACTGAGAGGGTGAAGGCATGTACAGAGCATCAGATTGGGGAAGAGCATTATGGTTTCAGAAGTGGTAAAGGATGTGAGGATCAGGTGTTTGCTTTGAAGAATGTATGTGAGAATTACTTAGAAAAGCAAATGGATTTGTATGTAGCATTTATGGATCTGGAGAAGGCATATGACAGGAGTTGATAGAGATGCTCTGTGGAAGGTATTAAGAATATATGGTGTGGGAGGTAAGTTGATAGAAGCAGTGAAAAGTTTTTATCGAGGATGTAAGGCATGTGTACGTGTAAGAAGAAAGTGAATGTTCTCAGTGAATGTTGATCTGCGTCAGGGGTGCGTGATGCCTCCATGACTGTTTAATTTGTTAATGGATGGGGTTGTTAGGAGGTGAATGCATGAGTTTTGTAAAGAGGGGCAGGTATACAGTCTGTTGTGGATGAGAGAGCTTGGGAAGTGAGTCAGTTGTTGGTCGCTGATGATACAGCGTTGGTGGCTGATTCGTGTGAGAAACTGCAGAAGCTGGTGACTGAGTTTGGTAAAGTGTGTGAAAGAAGAAAGCTGAGAGTAAATGTGAATAAGAGCAAGGTTATGAGGTACAGTAGGGTTGACGACCCCCTCTCCCGCATGCGAGCGAGGTAGCGCAAGGAAAAGACAACAAAGGCCACATTCGTTCACACTCAGTCTCTAGTTGCCATGTATAATGTACCGAAACGACAGCTTCCTTTCCACATCCAGGCCCCACAGAACTTTCCATGGTTTACCCCAGACGCTTCACATGCCCTGCTTCAATCCACTGACTGCATGTCGACCCCGGTATACCAAATCGTTCCAATTCACTCTATTCCTTGCACGCTTTTCACCCTCCTGCATGTTCAGGCCCGATCGCTCAAAATCTTTTTCACCCCATCCTTCCACCTCCAATTTGGTCTCCCATTTCACCTCTTTCCCTCCACCTCTGACACATTTATCCTCTTTGTTAATATTTCCTCACTCATTCTCTCCATGTGACCAAACCATTTCAAAACGCCCTCTTCTGCTCCCTCAACCACACTCTTTTCATTACAACACATCTCTCTTATACTTTCGTTACTTACTCGATCAAACCACCTCAAACCACATATTGTCCTCAAACATCTCATTTCCAGCACATCTACCCTCCTCCGCGCAACTCCATCTATAGCCAACGCCTCGCAACCATATAACAGTATTGGAACCACTATTCCTTCAAACATATCCATTTTTGCTTTCCAAGGTAACGTTCTCGACTTCCACACATTCTTCAAGGCTCCCAGAACTTTCGCTCCCTCCCCAACCCTATGATTCACTTCCGCTTCCATGGTTCCATCCGCTGCCAAATGCACTCCCAGATATCTAAAACACTTCACTTCCTCCAGTTTTTCTCCATTCAAACATACCTCACAACTGACTTGTCCCTCAACCCTACTGGACCTAATAACCTTGCTCTTATTCACATTCACTCTCAGCTTTCTTCTTTCACAACTTTACCAAACTCAGTCACCAGCTTCTGCAGTTTCTCACACGAATCAGCCATCAGTGTTGTATCATCAGCGAACAACAACTGACTCGCTTCCCAAGCTTTCTCATCCACAACAGACTGCACACTTGCCCCTCTTTCCAAAACTCTTGCATTCACCTCTCTAACAACCCCATCCACAAACAAATTAAACAACCATGGACACATCACGCACCCCTGCCGCAAACAGACATTCACTGAGAACCAATCACTTTCATCTCTTCCTACTCGTACACATGCCTTACATCCTCGATAAAAACTTTTCACTGCTACTAACAACTTGCCTCCCACACCATATATTCTTAAAACCTTCCACAGAGCATCTCTATCAACTCTATCATATGCCTTCTCCAGATCAATAAATGCAACATACAAATCCATTTGTATTTCTAAGTATTTCTCACATACATTCTTCAAAGCAAACACCTGATCCACACATCCTCTACCACTTCTAAAACCACACTGCTCTTCCCTAATCTGATGCTCTGTACATGCCTTCACCCTCTCAATCAATACCCTGCCATAGAATTTCCCAGGAATTCTCAAAAAACTTATACCTCTGTAATTTGAACACTCACCTTTATCCCCTTTGCCTTTGTACAATGGCACTATGCATGCATTCCATCAATCTTCTGGCACCTCACCATGAGTCATACATATATCAAATATCCTTACCAACCAGTCAACAACACAGTCACCCCCTTTTTTTAATAAATTCCACTGCAATACCATCCAAACCCGCTACCTTGCCAGCTTTCATCTTCTGCAAAGCTTTTACTACCTCTTCTCTGTTTACCAAATCATTCTCCCTAACCCTATCACTTCGCACACCACCTTGACCAAAACACTCTATATCTGCCACACTATCATCTAACACATTGAACAAACTTTCAAAATTCTCACTCCATCTCCTTCTTACATCACCACTACTTGGTATCACCTCCCCATTAGCCCCCTTCACTGATGTTCCCATTTGTTCTCTTGTCTTACGCACTTTATTTACCTCCTTCCAAAACATCTTTTTATTCTCCCTAAAACTTACTAATACTCTCTCACCCCAACTCTCATTTCGCCTCTTTTTCACCTCTTGCACCTTTCTCTTGACCTCCTGACTCTTTCTTTTATATATCTCCCAGTCATTTGCAATACTTCCCTGCAAAAATCGTCCAAATACCTCTCCCTCCTCTTTCAATAATAACCTTACTTCTCCATCCCACCACTCACTACCCTTTCTAATCTGCCCACCTCCCACGATTCTCATGCCACAAGCATCTTTTGCACAAGCCTTCACTGCTTCCCTAAATACATCCCATTCCTTCCCCACTCTCCTTACGTCCTTCGCTCTCACCTTTTTACATTCTGCACTCAGTCTCTGCTGGTACTTCCTCACACAAGTCTCCTTCCCGAGCCCACATACTCTCAACGCTCTCTTTACCCCAACATTCTCTCCTCTGAAAACCTCTACAAATCTTAACTTTCGCCTCAAGATAATGATCAGACATCCCTCCAGTTGCACCTCTCAGCTCATTAACATCCAAAAGTCTCGCTTTCGCGCGCCTATCAATTAACACGTAATCTAATAACGCTCTCTGGCCATCTCTCCTACTTACATAAGTATACTTATGTATATCTCTCTTTTTAAACCAGGTATTCCCAATCACCAGTCCTTTTTCAGCACAAAAATCTACAAGCACTTCACCATTTCCTTTTACAACATTGAACATCCCATGTACACCAATTATTGCCTCAACTGCCACATTACTCACCTTTGCATTCAAATCACCCATCACTATAACCCGGTCTCGTGCATCAAAACAACTAACACATTCACTCAGCTGCTCCCAAAACACTTGCCTCTCATGATCTTCCTTTTCATGCCCAGGTGCATATGCACCAATAATCACCCACCTCTCTCCATCAGCTTTCAGTTTTACCCATATCAATCTAAAGTTTACTTTCTTACACTCTATCACATACTCCCACCACTCCTGTTTCAGGAGTAGTGCTACTCCTTCCTTTGCTCTTGTCCTCTCACCAAACCCTGACTTTACTCCCAAAACATTCCTAAACCACTCTTCCCCTTTACCCTTGAGCTTCGTTTCATTCAGAGCTAAAACATTCAGGTTCCTTTCCTGAAACATACTACCTATCTCTCCTTTTTTCTCATCTTGGTTACTTCCACACACATTTAGACAACCCAATCTAAGCCTTCGAGGAGGATGAGCATTCCCCGCGTGACTCCTGTGTCTCCTTTTAGAAAGTTGAAATACACACACGCACATATACATACCTATACATTTCAACGTATACATACATATACATACAAAGACATATAGATATACACACATGTATATATTCATACTTGCTGCCTTCATCCATTCCCGTTGCTACTCCGCCACACATGAAATAGCACCCCCGCGTTCGCGCGAGGTAGCGCTAGGAAAGACAATAAAGGCCACATTCGATCACACTCACTGTCTAGCGGTCAGGTATAATGCACCGAAACCACAGCTCCCTTTCCACATCCAGGCCCCACAAAACTTTCTTAAATAGGAAACAGGAGGAGGAGTCATGCGGGGAGTGCTCATCCTCCTCGAAGGCTCAGATTGAAGTGTCTAAATGTGTGTGGATGTAACCAAGATGAGAGAAAAGGAGAGATAGGCAGTATGTTTGAGGAAAGGAACCTGGATGTTTTGGCTCTGATTGAAACGAACCTCATGGGTAAAGGGGAAGAATGGTTTGGGAATGTCTTGGGAGTAAAGTAGAGGGTTGGTGAGAGGACAAGAGCAGAAGAAGGAGTAGCATTGCTCATGAAGCAGGAGTTGTGGGAGTATGTGATAGAGTGTAAGAAAGTAAACTCTAGATTGATATGGGTAAAACTGAAAGTGGATGGAGATATGGGTGATAAATGACGCTTATGCACCTGGTTATGAGAAGAAAGATCATGAGAGGCAATTGTTTTGGGAGCAGAAGAGTGAGTGTGTTAGCAGCTTTGATGCACGAGACCGAGTTATAGTGATGGAAAGGTGAGTAATGTGGCAGTTGAGGGTATCATTGGTGTATATGGGGGTGTTCAGTGTTGTAGATGGAAATGGTGAAGAGCTTGTAGATTTATGTGCTGAAAAAGGACTGGTGATTGGGAATACCTGGTTTAAAAAGAGAGATATACATAAGCATACGTATGTAGTAGAAGAGATGGCCAGAGAGCGTTATTGGATTACGTGTTAATTGCACCTGGTTACGAGAAGAAAGATCATGAGAGGCAATTGTTTTGGGAGCAAAAGAGTGAGTGTGTTAGCAGCTTTGATGCACAAGACCGAGTTATAGTGATGGAAAGGTGAGTAATGTGGCAGTTGACGGTATCATTGGTGTATATGGGGGTGTTCAGTGTTGTAAATGGAAATGGTGAAGAGCTTGTAGATTTGTGTGATAAAAAAGGACCGGTGATTGGGAATACCTGGTTTAAAAAGAGAGATATACATAAGTATACGTATGTAAGTAGGAGAGATGGCCAGAGAACATGATTGGATTACGTGTTAATTGATAGACGTGTGAGAGAGAGACTTTTGGATGTTAACGTGATGAGAGGGGCAGGTGGAGAGATGTCTGATCATTATCTTGTGGAGGCGAAGGTTAAGATTTGTAGAGATTTTCAGAGAAGAGAGCATGTTGGGGTGAAGAGAGTGGTGAGAGTGAGCGAGCTTGGAAAGGAGAATTGTGTGAGGAAGTACCAGGAGAGAAGTACCAGGAGAGATTGAGTGCGGAATGGAATAAGGTGAGAGCAAATGGTGTAAGGGGAGTGGGGGAGGAATGGGATGTATTTAAGGAATCAGTGATGGCTTGCGCAATAGATGCTTGTGGCATGAGAAAGGTGGGAGGTGGGCAGATTAGAAAGGGTAATGAGTGGTGGGATTAAGAAGTAAGATTATTAGTGAAAGAGAAGTGAGAGCGTTTGAACGACTTCTGCAGGGAAGTAGTGCAAAAGATTGGGAGATGTACAAGAGAAAGCGGCGGGAGGTTAATAGAAAAGTGCAAAAGGTGAAGGAGTGGGCAAATGAGAGTTGGGGTGAGAGAGAATCATTAAATTTTAGGGAGAATAAAAAGATGTTTTGGAAGGAGGAAAATAAAGTGCGTAAGACAGAACAAATGAGAACATCGGTGAAGGGGGCTAATGGGAAGGTAATAACAAGTAGCGGTGAAGTGAGAAAGAGATGGAGTGAGTATTTTGAAGGTTTGTTGAATGTATTTGATAAGAGAGTGGCAGATATATGGTGTTTTGGTCGAGGTGGTGTGCGAAGCGAGAGAACGGTTTGGTAAACAGAGAAGAGGTAGTGAAAGCTTTGCGGAAGATGAAAGCCGACAAGGAGGCGGGTTTGGATGGTATTAAAGTGGAGTTTATTAAAAAAGGGTGTGACTGTGTTGTTGATTGGTTGGTAAGGATATTCAATGTATGTACGGTTCATGAAGTGCCCGAGGATTGGCGGAATGCATGCATAGCGCCAGGGGATAAAGGCGAGTGCTCAAATTACAGAGGCATAAGTCTGTTCAGTATTCCTGGGAAATTATATGGGAGGGTATTGATTGAGAGGGTAAAGGTATGTACAGAAGAGCATCAGATTGGGGAAGAGCAGTGTGGTTTCAGAAGCGGTAGAGGATAAGTGGATCAGGTGTTTGCTTTGAAGAAAGTATATGAGAAATACTTAGAAAAACAGATGGGTTTGTATGTAGCATTTATGGATTTGGAGAAGGCATATGATAGGGTTGATAGGGATGCTTTGTGGAAGGTATTAAGAGTATGTGGTGTGGGAGTTAAGTTGCTAGAAGCAGTGAAAAGATTTTACCAAGGATGTAAGGCATGTGTACAAATAAGAAGAGAGGAAAGTGATTGGTTTCCAGTGAATGTCAGTTTGCGGCAGGGGTGCGCGATGTCTCCATGGTTGTTTAATTTGTTTATGGATGGAGTGGTTAGGGAGGTAAATGCAAGAGTTTTGGAGAGTGGGGCAAGTATGCAGTCTGTTGTGGGTGAGAGGGCTTGTGAGTCAGTTGTTGTTCGCTGATGATACAACGCTGGTGGTTGATTCGGGTAAGAAAGTGCAAAAGTTGGTGACTGAGTTTAGTAAAGTGTGTGAACGAAGAAAGCAGAGAGTAAATGTGAATAAGAGCAAGGTTATTAGGCTCAGTAGGGTTGAGGGACAAGTTAACTGGGAGGTAAGTTTGAATGGAGAAAAACTGGAGAAAGTGAAGTGTTTTAGATATCTGGGAGTGGATTTAGCAGCGGATGGAACCTTGGAAGCGGAAGCGAGTCACAGGGTGGAGGAAGGGGTGAAGGTTCTGGGAGAGTTGAACAATGTGTGGAAGGCGAAAACGTTATCTTGGAGAACAAAAATGGGTACGTTTGAAGGAATAGTGGTTCCAGCAATGATATAAGGTTGCGAGGCATGGGCTATAGATAGGGGATGGGGGAGAAAGAATATTTTCCACGTATTCCCTGCGTATCGTAGAAGGCGACTAAAAGGGGAGGGAGCGGGCGGGCTGGAAATCCTCCACTTTCGTTTTTGATTTTCCAAAAGAAGGAACAGGGTAGGGGGCGAGGTGAGGATTTCCCTCAAAGGCTCAGTCTTCTATTCTTAACGCTACCTCGCTGATGCGGGAAATGACGAATAATATGAATATATATACGTGTGTGTGTGTGTGTGTGTGTGTGTGTGTGTGTATATATATATATATATATATATATATATATATATATATATATATATATATATATATATATATATATATATATAATACTGATAACCACGAGGAAAATGTAACACAAGTACCCCAAGCGCACTTTAGTGAAATAATATCGTCAAGGGAGATGCAAAAGTGACAGAAGACAAAACAGTCAGTTGACATACAAGGAAGAGGCGAAGCTAAGACGCCATTGGTAAACAAGTTTTTCTGACTGGTTCATCACCAACCGGAGACACTTGTTTGACTGATGGCGTCTTAGCTTTGCCTCTTCTTTCTATATCAACTGACTGTGGTACGGGCAGAACCACCACACTTGGACTATGAGGTTCGTATGTTCTATGTAACTTCTTTTTTTTTTGGTTTCCAACAGTATTATGTGTGATTCAACTATGATTAATACCTATGTTTGTTACTGTGAAAAAACATGGATGTCTTTCTTCCATTCTGCAATACTGAGCATTAAAGGAACCGAGTCAATAGTTATACCAAAGCCACAAAAACAAAACACAGCACCAACAGGATATGCGACTGCAACACTATACACAACTGTCCATAACATAGCAAAACAAGACAGAAGGATATGACATGAACTGGCATAACGACGCAACACGACACAACATAGGCTCCGACAGAGCGAGCAACCCACCTCCCTTCCACACCAAAGATAACAGTGTCACAGACACTTCACACAGCAACAGGCCAGAAAGGGGAAAAAAATAAAAAAATCCGCACGAGAGCAGACTGCAGCAGCCCAGGGGTCGAGTGCAACGGGACGACCCGGCCTGAGCAGGTGCCACAGTAACCTGGGACGTAATACGACTCTAACACCATGCCACCATCCATAACCAGGGTCGTCCCACACTGTGCCACAGGGATGGCACTGAGGAAGCCAAAGACCCCCAGTCCAGTCGTCTTTGTCCAGCCTCAGGTAATTAAACCTTCTTCAAAGCTGCCTAATTAGATTTTCCCACAACGTTCTCTTGTGTGGTGTAATAAATGTTTTCATGAGGGAGGGAGGGAGGGAGGGAGTGTGGGAGAAGATTCTTGATTATGGCACGTCTTCCTGGTCCTCGCGCTCACCTTGCCCACCTGCCTCATAATCATCATACGTCAATCCGGTTCCCACGGCCACCGTTCACCTCCACGAATTATACTGCAGGTGCGTCCCTGCCTCCCAGGTCCATCCTGATAGCATGTATCCTTCTCCTAGTCCGCACACCTTGTCCCACTCTGGTAATAACACATGTACCGGTCCTCACGTCCATCTTGTCCCTCTCTGGTTATAACACATGTACCGGCCCTCACGTCCATCTTGTCCCTCTGTGGTTATAACACATGTACCGGTCCTCACGTCCATCTTGTCCCTCTCTGGTTATAACACATGTACCGGTCCTCACGTCCATCTTGTCCCTCTGTGGTTATAACACATGTATCGGTCCTCACGTCCATCTTGTCCCTCTCTGGTTATAACACATGTACCGGTCCTCACGTCCATCTTGTCCCTCTCTGGTTATAACACATGTATCGGTCCTCACGTCCATCTTGTTCCTCTCTGGTTATAACACATGTACCGGTCCTCACGTCCATCTTGTCCCTCTGTGGTTATAACACATGTATCGGTCCTCACGTCCATCTTGTCCCTCTCTGGTTATAACACATGTACCGGTCCTCACGTCCATCTTGTCCCTCTCTGGTTATAACACATGTACCGGTCCTCACGTCCATCTTGTCCCTCTGTGGTTATAACACATGTATCGGTCCTCACGTCCATCTTGTCCCTCTCTGGTTATAACACATGTACCGGTCCTCAAGTCCATCTTGTCTCACTCTGATTATAACACATGTACCGGTCCTCACGTCCATCTTGGCCCTCTCTGGTTATAGCACATATACCGGTCCTCACGTCCATCTTGGCCCTCTCTGGTTATAGCACAAGTACCGGTCCTCACGTCCATCTTCGCCCTCTCTGGTTATAACACATGTACCGGTCCTCACGTCCATCTCGGCCCTCTCTGGTTATAGCACATATACCGGTCCTCACGTCCATCTTGTTCCTCTCTGGTTATAACACATGTACCGGTCCTCACGTCCATCTTGTCCCTCTCTGGTTATAACACATGTACCGGTCCTCACGTCCATCTTCGCCCTCTGTGGTTATAACACATGTACCGGTCCTCACGTCCATCTTGTGCTTGTACACATGATCATGACGTACGTGGCCACTACACTGACCCAAGTCTACATTTGATAAGGTCACGTGTGCCGGTGAGTCTGCTGTCGCTGTGGTTGCCAACCTTACTCAACCCAGCGCCCTCCCCCACCTTATTTTGTTTTCATGAACCCATGATGGCAAACGTCACATCTTCAGAGAAAGTTAAATAAATCTCACACTGACTGTCTAACGTCTGAAAACATCAATTGCCATCTATCAGAAAACTCTTCCATACTCTCCCCAAAATGAGCATTATCCCCTCCACCAAGAGAATGATTCGTGCCGTCACCGCACAAGAATGGGCCAACAGTCTCTCACTTGATTATTCAAAGTGAAAACTTTGACCTCAGTACAACATCACACCGGCAGCTCCTGCTCTCGACGTTTCCGAAGAAAATGGCAGCCGTTGTGTGTCTTCAGGGCGTACAAAATGATCTCCACGTGAGTACATTGTTTACGGACTCCATCTAGGAAAAGTGCAGAGTTTCATCATTCTTGTGAACATTCCACAGCATTTATATAATACTATACAATTAATGCTGAACCCATATCTAGGTATGAGGCCACCCAGAAAAAGAGTCCCAGACCAGCCAGGTTGTGGGGCCTGAAGTCCTCCCACACTATGGTCGACCAACGACCCATCCCAGCAGCTGCTGCTGCAATGAGGTCAGTGGACGGAAAGGCTGATCTGTATGTGTTCTGGACACATTCAATGATCACTATTTTTCTATATTTAAATCAAACACATTTGAAAGTTTCGAAATGCAGCGCCCCCTACCTGCTGCCCCCTTCACTCTCAAAAACATGAGAGAGAGAGAGAGAGAGAGAGAGAGAGAGAGAGAGAGAGAGAGAGAGAGAGAGAGAGAGAGAGAGAGAGAGAGAGTGAGTGAGTGTGTGTGTGTGTGTGTGTGTGTGTGTGTGTGTGTGTGTAACGCCCAAGTTGAGGAACACTGCTGTATACACCATGTGCAAATGACGTCACATATAAGTTGTCTTTGTTACTATTGGTGATGACAGTTGCAGCGGAGGGCTAACAACGGACCAGCGGAAACCATCTACTTGTATGTACTGGCCAGTAGCGTGTGATCATGGACTGTCGTGCTCTTACATCTCTCTCAAAACAAGCTAAACGTCTTGATCAGGTTGCAGAGAACCGTTACTGTGATCAAATAGCGTGTGTGCCACGCGATCAATACTCGAGTCCAACCAGTGAAATGAAGGTAGGTCATGAGTGTGTGCCCCTCGAGGTCCACGTTGTTGCGTGGTTGTAGTTACCCTGTAGAGTCACGGAGATGCCTACAACAGTCTAGCGGTGTACAGATGTTTGACGTCTGGAGAGTCCAGGAACAAGCTTCTCTGCTGACGAAGAAGATCGTTTGGCCGTGACCAGGAAGGTCCATGTGTTTGCATTATACATCAGATATTTTCACAGGCGTAGTCTCTAAGTAAACGGCTTTCCGTTGTTCTTAATTGTGGTTTGGTTGCGTTGCGCCCGACAACTTTTCAACAGTGTCTTCACACCCACCTGTCGTCACTGACATGTGCACGGCATAATCTGGTGTGTCTGGATGGTCGCCACGATTCTCTTCTCACAGAAGCTGTCCAAGACTGGCATCTTTTTACATTCGGAGGGAGCGATTACAAGGACAGACCTGCCTCTCAATAAATAAGCCATGGGCTTTATACCGGCGCTACACACAGTCTACAATCACTGCACCACAGCAAAGACGTTAACACTAATGTGGCGAATGTTTGAAATGCGCACGCGATTGGTGACGCCACTGGACAAAGTCCGTACCTTCGTTGAAGACGGAAAGTGGCTCTGAAGTTATGTTGTGTTCATGAAGTGCACCGTGAGTCACAAGTCCAACTTGTGTTTCATATACGACTTTAATCTTGGTCTCAGGCGCAATCTGCTCATCACACGTCTAACTTGTACCTTCCAATCTATGACGCCAACTTTGGTCCCAAGTCCAGTGTGTTGTACACACTTCAAATATTCCTGAAGTGTACCTAACTGTTGAGTCAACAACGTACACTTACACCATGAATTACTTTCACCTCTTCGGTGTTGAACAATGTGACAAAGTTGTGGAATATTCCGAACAAAGCTCTGGCAGCTGGCCACCCATTCGTAGCCCTGCCCTCCTTATATAGGAATATGTTCTGCCAAAAGCGACGCCATTCCTGACACTTGCCATACTGCATTTTGCCATCCTCGGAGCTGAAGCCATTATATATTTCGAAACATGAATCCCATGTTTCAAAACATCAGGATAGGGTAAGTGACGTCACAGTCATGAATACCAACCCTAACGAGTCGACAGCAGAGGTAGTGTTCAGTTTGAAATCCACGGCACCTTGGCAGGGGTAAAGGTAATTAATGGTCTGACTGTACTAATGCATATCATTACGACACGTGCGCCTCGATGGCAAATCCATCCTTATATACCTGTGGTGATTTACATGTGGCGGACCTAACGCCTGACATGTATGGGTACCTGGTTAAGATACCCCAGGACTTGTGGGCTCGACCTTCAGGCTCATGTTTTGCGTTATGTTTTTCACAGCTGCTCTCTTCCTACGACTGTTAGGAAGCGCACTAGAAATAGTGTATGGCTGGTGACCTTCCCTTGCGCATGCCAAGTTTCATGTGCATCACTAGCCCAAGGCCAGGGATTCTGTAGCAGACCATCAGGGTCTGCCTCCCTCCCTCCCTACCCGCTTGTGTTGGCAGGTCATGCCTCACACCAGTGACACCCTCCTACTTATTATTCTGAGCTATACTTCCTCTTTTTTGTGACGGGGAGGCGTTATATATTCAGGTATGGTTCAGTTGCTGTGTGTGTGTGTGTGTGTGTGTGTGTGTGTGTGTGTGTGTGTGTGTGTGTGTGCCTGCCTGCCTGCCTGCCTGCCTGCCTGTCTGAGAGAGAGAGAGAGAGAGAGAGAGAGAGAGAGAGAGAGAGAGAGAGAGAGAGAGAGAGAGAGAGAGAGTTTGTCAGCCAGTAACATGGAGACCAGGATGGTCGCGCCTCACCTCTCCATCACTCGGTGGTCATGTCCCCCGCCTTCGGTGGCCAGTGTGAGGCGTCTCAGTGAACGGTCGACGGACGGGCGACACCAACCATTTACGAGCGTTCCGTCACGCCGCACATGCTCGTAACACAACAGCATACGCCAGTACGTCGTAACAAGGAGCAAGATCGAGCAAGAAAAGTCAAAGAGGTCGAGTGAGTAGCGGTGGCCGACACGAGAGACCATCTAGGGCGTCGCGTCGTCCCAACGAGAGGATCAGCGTTTCATTACCAACAGGATCGTATCCTACTCTCGAGTCGAGGACTCCCACTCTGACTCCTTTAAGGGAGGTGAGGAGGCTCTCGTCCCGGGCTGGCTGCTCCCTGGTGTCCTCTGAGGGCCAATATCCGAGGCCTGCCAATGCCAGTGAGGCTCTTTGACTCTCCAGACGGGACTGTCTGAGTGTCTGGCCACCTCTCCTCAAACAAACATACGGGTCTTACTCCACACACACACACACACACACACACACACACACACACACACACACACACACTATGGCTCCACACTTAAAGAGAAATGTGGCTTCCTGCCTCCACTGTGTGTCTGTACATGAAGTCTACGGATATCAATCTAACTTCGTGAGCCTCTGCATAGTCTTAGTCTGCGACTGCGAAAGACTGCGACGTGTAAAGAATCCAGAGCCAGTATGAACTGTACCTTCACCGTGAGATGCTGTGGCACACAAACACTTATCTGACGCTATTAAACAAGATGCCAGGCTACGCCAAGGTGTAGTGTCACACTACACACGTGACACACACAGCAAGGTGTAGTGTCACACTACACACGTGACACACACAGCAAGGTGTAGTGTCACACTACACACGTGACACACTCGCAGCAAGGTGTAGTATCACACTACACACGTGACACACCAGCAAGGTGTAGTGTCACACTACACACGTGACACACTCACAGCAAGGTGTAGTGTCATACTACACACGTGACACACTCACAGCAAGGTGTAGTATCACACTACACACGTGACACACAGCAAGGTGTAGTGTCACACTACACACGTGACACACTCACAGCAAGGTGTAGTATCACACTACACACGTGACACACTCACAGCAAGGTGTAGTATCACACTACACACGTGACACACTCACAGCAAGGTGGAGTATCACACTACACACGTGACACACTCACAGCAAGGTGTAGTATCACACTACACACGTGACACACTCACAGCAAGGTGTAGTATCACACTACACACGTGACACACTCACAGCAAGGTGGAGTATCACACTACACGTGACACACGAGACACAAAGCAAGGTGTAGTATGACGCTACACACGTGACACACTCACAGCAAGGTGTAGTATCACACTACACACGTGACACACTCACAGCAAGTTGTAGTATCACACTACACACGTGACACACCAGCAAGGCGTAGTATCACACTACACACGAGACACACAGCAAGGTGTAGTATCACACTACACGTGACACACGAGACACACAGCAAGGTGTAGTATCACGCTACACACGTGACACACTCACAGCAAGGTGTAGTATCAAACTACGCACGTGACATACTCACAGCAAGGTGTAGTATCACACTACACACGAGACACAAAGCAAAGTGTAGTATCACACTACACACGAGACACAAAGCAAAGTGTAGTATCACACTACACACGAGACACACAGCAAGGTGTAGTATCACACTACACTCGTGACACACTCACAGCAAGGTGTAGTATCACACTACACACGAGACACAAAGCAAAGTGTAGTATCACACTACACACGAGACACACAGCAAGGTGTAGTATCACACTACACACGTGACACACTCACAGCAACGTGTAGTATCACACTACACACGTGACACACTCACAGCAAGGTGTAGTATCACACTACACACGTGACACTCACAAGGTGTAGTATCACACTACACACGTGACACACTCACAGCAAGGTGTAGTATCACACTACACACGTGACACACTCACAGTAAGGTGTAGTATCACACTACACACGTGACACACAGCAAGGTGTAGTATCACACTACACACGTGACACACTCACAGCAAGGTGTAGTATCACACTACACACGTGACATACTCACAGCAAGGTGTAGTATCACACTACACACGTGACACACTCACAGCAAGGTGTAGTATCACACTACACACGTGACACACTCACAGCAAGGTGTAGTATCACACTACACACGTGACACACTCACAGCAAGGTGTAGTATCACACTACACACAAGAAATGAGCACAGACACTCCCCTGCGGGACACCGCACCAAGGGTCACAATCCATCTCCTCCGTGTACGAGATGCCGCTGCTACCAGGACGTTCAAAGGCACTCCCCTGGGTCATATGTCCCAGCCCACGGGTCATTACCACTCACCAACACCTGAAAAGTAATGGCCGCAAGGTGAACATACTCCAGGTAATCCACTTTCCAACACACAAGAGTCTGGCTGCTGATGTAGATGATACAAACAGTCTGATTTATATATATATATATATATATATATATATATATATATATATATATATATATATATATTCCTATGACTCCATGGGAAAATAGATATATCATATTAACCTCCAACAGCCAGGATCGAGCCAGGCGGGTCCCTTGCGTAGGAAACGGGAGCACTATTTACGTATATGTATGTATATATATATATATATATATATATATATATATATATATATATATATATATATATATATATATATGAAGATGACGGTCAAACTAATGACCCTGAGAGACACCAGTTCCATGTATCTTTTTTGAATGTTGGAGGCTGTGAAGTGACAGACAAAAGTCCACATGAAGGCGGGAAAGGATGACAGGTATAAGCCACGGGGAAGGTAAACTAACACAAGCACAGTTTACTGGTCCCGACGACCGGGGAAAATAAAATAAAATAAAAACAATTCAGCCTTGTTATCTCGATCCTCTATGGAAGACCATCACAATATTGGAATATATATATATATATATATATATATATATATATATATATATATATATATATATATATATATATATATATATATATATATATATATTGAGCTTTTAAATGCCAGAGTAAGTGTTCAAGATGAAACGTTGTGGTCATGGCCAGCAGCTGGTGACAGGCCAAATCATAAGATTTGTTAAGACGATTGGATGGCGCTTTGCGGAAACACCGTGTGTGTGTGCGCGCGCGCGCGGGATTATTATTTTCCTATACGGAGAGAAAGTCTCATATTCGTGTTGTTCGACGCTTAACCTTTTATCTCAGCAATATGCATTTATTCCTGTGTGTACATATATATATACACACCCCAGCCTAGGCCAGGTACAGCTTTATCGACTAACTACGAGGGAAGTATGAACACCTGTGGCCTGACTCCAACCCCCCCCCCCCCCCAACAGCAACAAAAAAAACGTATTCGAATTCACGTGTGTGTGTGTGTGTGTGTGTGTGTGTGTGTGTGTGTGTGTGTGTGTGTGTGTGTGTCAGTCTGCTGATGTCTATCCCCTACACCTGGTCTCCAAGGTGGCCATACATAGGGGCCTAAAAATTGCAATATTACCCGCGGGAAGATCTTGTGTGATGGCGGCCACAGTGGTGGCCACTACACGTGAGGTGGCACGTTCATCACCACATAATGGTCAGCAGGCACGTTGTGGTGGTGTTCGTACGCGTTGTGGAATTTAGTGTCGAGCGTTTCTGAACATAATCATTCTATAATGGAAACTTTCGGAGAAGTTGTGTTCCAATATTCTTTTCAACAAAAGAAGATTAATTAGAATAGACGACTTATATAGAGAGACAATTGTGAAAACTGTCATATTCAACCAAAGATGCATAAAGGAAAATCTGTTCCCGATATACATTAATGTATTTATATTATCATATATTATTCTTCATGGCCATTTCCCGCGTCCGCGAGGTAGCGATACGAAACAAACGAAAAAAGAACAATACATTCATATACATACATATATACATACGCGCACATTTATACCCACACACACACACACACACACACACACACACACACACACACACACAAATATATATATATATATATATATATATATATATATATATATATATATATATATATATATATATATATATATATATCTTTTTCATACTATTGGCCATTTCCCGCGTTAGTGAGGCAGCGTTAGGCCTTTGAGGGCATATCCTCATCTGGCTCCCTTCTCAGTTCCTTCTTTTGGAAAATCAAAAAAAAAAAAAGAAGGGAGGATTTCCAGCCACCCGCTCCCTCCCCTTTAAGTCGTCTTCTACGACACGCAGGGAATACGTGGGAAGTATTCTTTCTCCCCTATCCCCAGGGATAACATATATATATATATATATATATATATATATATATATATATATATATATATATATATATATATATATATATATATATTATATATCATACTTTGTCGCTGTCTCCCGCGTTAGCGAGGTTGCGCAAGGAAACAGACGAAAGAATGGAACAACCCACCCACATATACATGTATATACATACACGTCCACACATGCACATATACATACCAATACATTTCAACGTATACATATATATACATACACAGACATATACATATATACACATGTACATAATTCATATTTGCTGCCTTTATTCATTCCCATCGCCACCCCGCCACACATGAAATGACAGCCCCTCCCCCCAGCACAAGCGCGAGGTAGCGCTAGGAAAAGACAACAAAGGCCACATTCGTTCACACTCAGTCTCTAACTGTCATGTATAATGCACCGAAACCACAGCTCCGTTTTCATATCCAGGCCCCACAAAACTTTCCATGGTTTACCCCAGACGCTTCACATTCCCTAGTTCAATCCACTGACAGCACGTCGACCCAGGTATGCCACATCGTTCCAATTCACCCTATTCCTTACACGCCTTTCACCCTTCTGCATGTTTAGGCCCCGATTGCTAAAATCTTTTTTATTCCATCCTTCCACCTCCACTCCCACTTTTCCTCGTTCCTTCCACCTCTGACATATATATCCTCTTTGTCAATCTTTCCTCACTTATTCTCTCCATGTGACCAAACCATTTCAATACACCCTCTTCTGCTCTCTCAACCACACTCTTTTTATTACCACATATTTCTCTTACCCTTTCATCATCTACTCGATCAAACCACCTCACACCATATATTGTCCTCAAACATCTCATTTCCAACACATCCATCTTCTTCCGCACAACCCTATCTATAGCCCACGCCTCAACCATATAACATTGTTGGAACCACTATTCCTTCAAACATACCTATTTTTGCTTTCCGAGATAATGTTCTCGCCTTCCACGCATTTTTCAACGCTCCCAGAACTTTCGCCACCTCCCCCACCCTGTGACTCACTTCCGCTTCAATGGTTCCATCCGCTGTTAAATCCACTCTCAGATATCTAAAACACTTCACTTCCTCCAGTTTTTCTCCATTCAAACTTACCTCCCAATTGACTTGTCCCTCAACCCTACTGTGCCTAAAAACCTTGCTCTTATTCACATTTACTCTCAGCTTTCTTCTTTCACACACTTTACCAAACTCAGTCACCAGCTTCTGCAGTTTCTCACCCGAATCACCCACCAGCGATGTATCATCAGCGAACAACAACTGACTCACTTCCCAAGCCCACTCATCCACAACAAACTGCATACTTGCCCCTCTCTCCAAAACTCTTGCACTCACCTCCCTAACAACCCCATCCATAAACAACTTAAACAACCATGGAGACATCACGCACCCCTGCCGTAAACCGATATCCACTGAGAACCAATCACTTTCCTCTCTTCCTACTCGTACACATGCCTTACATCCTCAATAAGAACTTTTCACTGCTTCTAGCAACTTGCCTCCCACACCATATACTCTTACTACCTTCCACAGAGCATCTCTATCAGTTCTGTCATATGCCTTCTCCTGATCCGTAAATGCTAAATGCAAATCCATTTATTTTTCTAAATATTTCTCACACACATTCTTGAAAGCAAACACCTGATCCACACATTCTCTACCAATTCTGAAACCACACTGCTCTTCCCCAATCTAATGTTCTGTACATGCCTTCACCCTCTCAATCAATACCCTCCCATAAAATCTCCCAGGTATACTCAATAAACTTATATCTCTGTAATTTGAGCACTCACCTTCATCCCCTTTGCCTTTGTATAATGGCACTAAGCAAACATTCCGCCAATTCTCAGGCACTTCACCATGAGCCATACATACAGTGAATTTCATCACCAGCCAATCAACAACACAGTCACCCATTTTTAAAATGAATTCCACTGCAATACCATCCAACCCGCCGCCTTGCCGGTTTTCATCTTCTGCAAACCTTTCACTATCTCTTCTCTGTTTACCAAATCATTTTCCCTGACCCTCTCACTTTGCACACCACCTCGACCAAAACACCCTATATCTGCCACTCTAGCATCTAACACATTCATAAAATCTTCAAGATACTCCATCTCCTTCTCACATCACCACTACTTGTTATTACTTCCCCATTTGCCCCCTTTACCGATGTTCCCATTTGTTCTCTTGTCTTACGCACTTTATTTACCTCCTTCCAAAACATCTTTTTAGTCTCCCTAAGATTTAATGATACTCTCTCACCCCAACTCTCATTTGCCCTCTTTTTCACCTCTTGCACCTTTCTCTTGACCTCCTGTCTCTTTCTTTTATACATCTCCTAAACATTTGCACTATTTCCTTCCAAAAATCGTCCAAATGCCTCTCTCTTCTCTTTCACTCATAATCTTGCTTCTTCATCCCACCACTCAGTACCTTTTCTTATCTGCCCACCTCCCACGCTTCTCATGCCACAAGCAGCTTTTGCGCAAGCCATCCCTTCTTCCCTAAATACATCCCATTCCTCCCCCACTCCCTTTACGTCCTTTGCTCTTACCTTTTTCCATTCTGCACTCAGTCTCTCCTGGTACTTCCTCACACAAGTCTCCTTCCCAAGCTCACTTACTCTCACCACTCTCTTCACCCCAACATTCTCTTTTCTTTTCCGAGAACCTCTACAAATCTTCACCTTCGCCTCCACAAGATAATGATCAGACATCCCTCCAATCGCACCTTCAGCACATTAACATCCAAAAGTCTCTCTTTCACGCGCCTATCAATTAGCACGTAATCCAATAACGCTATCTGGCCATCTCTCCTACTTACATACGTATACTTATGTATATCTCGCTTTTTAAACCAGGTATTCTCAATCACCAGTCCTTTTTCAGCACACAAATCTACAAGCTCTTCACCATTTCCATTTACAACACTGAACACCCCATGTACACCAATTATTCCCTCAACTGCCACATTACTCACCTTTGCATTCAAATCACCCATCACTATAACTCGGTCTCGTGCATCAAAGCTGCTAACACACTCATATAACACACTCATATATATATATATATATATATATATATATATATATATATATATATATATATATATATATATATATATATATTGGAAAGGATCACAATTTTGCGCGTGATCAAGATATTCCTATGAGTCCACGGGGAAAATGAAACACGAAAAGTTCCCAAATGCACTTTCGTGTAACAATCACATCATCAGGGGAGACACAAGAGAGGAATATAACAGTCAGTTGATATACATCGAAGAGACGAAGCTAGAACGCCATTTGGATCAGGTGTTTGCTTTGAAGAATGTATGTAAGAAATACTTAGAAAAACAAATTGATTTGTTAGTAGCATTTATGGATCTGGAGAAGGCATATGATAAAGTTGAGAGATGCCCTGTGGAAGGCATTAAGAGCATATGGTGTGTGAGGTAAGTTGCTAGAAGCAGTGTAAAGTTTTTATCTAGGATGTAAGGCATATGTATGAGTAGGAAGAGAGGAAAGTGATTATTTCCCAGTGAATGTCGGTTTGTGGTAGGGGTGTGTGATGTCTCCATGGCTGCTTAATTCGTTTATGGATGGGGTTGTTAGGGAGGTAAATGCAAGAGTTTTGGAGAAAGCGGCAAGTATGCAGTCTGTTGTGGATGAGAGGGCATGGGAAGTGAGTCAGTTGTTCGCTGATGATACAACGCTGGTGATTGATTCGGGTGAGAAACTGCAGAAGTTGGTGACTGAGTTTGGTAAAGTGTGTGAAAGAAGAATGCTGAGAGTAAATGTGAATAAGAGCAAGGTTATTAGGTTCAGTAGGGTTGAGGGACAAGTAAATTGGGAGGCAAGTCTGAATGGAGAAAAACTGGAGGAAGTGGTGTTTTAGATATCTGGGAGTGGATTTAGCAGCGGATGGAACCGTGGAAGTGAGTCACAGGGTGAGGGGTTGGGGGCGAAGGTTCTGGGAGCGCTGAAGAATGTGTGGGAGGCGAGAACGTTATCTTGGAGAGCAAAAATGGGTATTTTTGAAGGAATAGTGGTTCCAGTAATATCATATGGCTGCGAGGCATGGGCTATAGAGAGGGTTGTGCGGAGGAGGGTGGATGTGTTGGAAATGAGATGTTTGAGGACAGTATGTGATGTGAGGTGGTTTGATCGAGTAAATAATGAAAGGGTAAGAGATATGTGTGGTAATAAAAAGAGTGTGTTTGAGAGAGCAGAAGAGGGTGTTTTGAAATGGTTTGGTCACATGGAGAAATGAGTGAGGAAATACTGACAAGAGAATATATGTGTCACAGGTGGAGGGAACGAGAAGTGGGAGACCAAATTGGAGGTGAAAGTTAGGAGTGAAAAAGATTTTGAGCGATCGGGACCTGAACATTTAGGAAGGTTAAAGGCGTGCAAGGAATAGAGTGAATTGGAACGATGTGGTATACCGGGGTCGACGTGCTGTCAATTATTTGAACCAAGGTATGTGTAGCGTCTGGGGTAAACTATGAAAAGTTTTGTGGGGCCTGGATGTGGAAAGGGAGCTGTGGTTTCGGTGCATTATACATGACAGCTAGAGACTGAGTGTGAACGAATGTGGCCTTTGTTGTCTTTTCCTAGCGCTACCTCGCGCACATGCGGGGGGAGGGAGCTGTCATTTCATGTGTGGCGGGGTTTGGCGACGAGAATGAATAAAGGCAGACAGTATGAATTATGTACATGTGTATATATGTATATGTCTGAGTGTGTACATATATGTATACGTTGAGATGTATAGGTATGTATATGTGCGTGTATGGACGTGTATGTATATACATGTGTATGTGGGTGGGTTGGGCCATTCTTTCGTCTGTTTCCTTGCGCTATCTCGCTAACGCGGGAGACAGAGACAAAGTATATATATATATATATATATATATATATATATATATATATATATATATATATATATATATATATATATATTGGAAAGGATCACAATTTTGCGCGTGATCAAGATATTCTTATGAGTCCCAGGGTAAAAATAAAACGATGTGTTTCATTTTCTCCGTGGACTCACATGGAAAAAAAAAAAAAATATATATATATATATATATATATATATATATATATATATATATATATATATATATATATATATATATATATATATATTTTTTTTTTTTTTTTTCATACTATTCACCATTTCCCGCGTTAGCGAGGTAGCGTTAAGAACAGAGGACTGGGCCTCTGAGGGAATATCCTCACCTGGCCCCCTTCACTGTTCCTTCTTTTGGAAAATTGAAAAAAAAAAGAGGGGGAGGATTTCCAGCCCCCCGATCCCTCCCCTTTTAGTCACCTTCTACGACATGCAGGGAATACGTGGGAAGTATTCTTTCTCCCCTATCCCAAGGGATGTATATATATATATATATATATATATATATATATATATATATATATATATATATATATATATATATATATATACATACACACATTCTTTTTTTTTTTTTTTTTCCTACGAGTCCACGGAGAAAATGAAACACGAAGCTCGGACGCCATTTGGTAAACATGTTTACCAAATGGCGTCCTAGCTTCGTCTCTTCGATGTATATCAACTGACTGTTATATTTCTCTCTTGTGTCTCCCCTGATGATGTGATTATTACACGAAAGTGCACTTGGGAACTTTTCGTGTTTCATTTTCCCCGTGGACTCGTAGGAATATCTTGATCACGCGCAAAATTGTGATCCTTTCCAACATATATATATATATATATATATATATATATATATATATATATATATATGCATATTCGCCATTTCCCGCGTTAGCGAGGTATCGTTAAGAACAGAGGACGGAGCCTAAGAGGAAAATATCCTCACTTGGCCTCCTTCTCTGTTTCTTCTTTTGGAAAAGTAAAAGATGGAGAGAGAGAGAGAGAGAGAGAGAGAGAGAGAGAGAGAGAGAGAGAGAGAGAGAGAGAGAGAGAGAGAGAGAGAGAGAGAGGGGGGGGGGGGGTTGATGGAAAACAGCCTTTCTTTTGGCCAAAATTGCAGTGGTAATAAACACAAGCCGTGCTCACATCCCCACCGGCCGCGGTCATCTAGCAAGCCCGGTTTGCCAAAACACTAAAGTAAACAGCCAATGGTACAAGAAAATTCTTATTACAGAAAACACGTCTCCTAATTGGAATCCAGCTCTGTGGGGGAGACGGAAACACACATGCTCGTCTTGGGAGACGGCTGATGCCTATACAGAGCTGACCAACCCCCAGACATTACCTCTCTAGCTACCAGCACAGCTCGCCCTCCGCCCCCATCCGCCGCGATATGGCTGCCTTAACTGCTCTACTCATGGGACATGACGAGATAAAAATAGATACACATATGAGCACTGCCAAGTACAAGGGAAACTGAATAATACGGCCAGACGTTGTTCTCCAATTGTTCTTCAGTCAACATCCTGGGAAACGTTTGCGTGATGTTTGCGTAGGTGTGGTGCAGCGCAACTTCAGGCTATGTTATATTACCATGACGTGTGGTTAGTGATGACGTGTGTCTGAACACCATGTCATGAGGCAGCCAACCACTAGCCCACGTCACTGGCAGCGACGAACCACTGTGCATATCGCGTTCGTGACCAAACACTGCCCCCAGTCAGCTCATGGCTTCGACCGAAGAAAACCCGGAGATAGCTGGTGCTACTGCTCCTGCTGCTCAATGCAGATGACTCAACTGTGAGTCACTACCAGTGGTTACCAACGACAATGGAACCCCAAGATACGTACACGCTTACAACAGATATCGAGGGTGGCTTCATGCAGATGTGGTCCGACTGGCAGCGTGGTAGTGTGGGGTGGGGTGTAGCCTATTGGGTATATGACAGTGTGGGGTGGGATCCAGCCTGTCTGGAGGTGTAGCGCAGTGCCTGGGGCTGGAGGTCAGCCGAGAGTAATAACATCTGGTAATCTAAAGCCAAGTACGCAGTGCACAAACACAAGCTAAAAGACCGAACAAAATTCTTGGATTCACTGACGGGGCTTTCGAATTCACGGCTTGGGAAATTATTGTCTTTACAACTCACTTGATGTGTGTCCCCATCTGAATACTGTGTCCAGTTTTGATTAACCTACGTGAGGAAGGACATACACACACCGGAGAGTGTACAAAAGCCAACTACCTAGATCATCCCCAGCATGAAAACCAAACCTATGACAGCACAATTAACGAATTAAGTTCAATGAGTTTAGAAGAGACTGCGGCGAGGAGATCTAGTACAGGTGTTCACAATCATTAAACGCTTCGTTAATCTCGAGCTATCTAGCTGCTACACGATAACTTCGTCTGTTTACACTCGTGGCAAAATGTTTTGGCTCTTAAACGTTTTACCTCGAAAGAGCCGGAGTACGTTTTCTTCAACAGGAATATTAACAGATGGAATGATTTACCATAGACAACAGATACGTTTAAGTACATTCCCATAGACAACACAGATACGTTTAAGTACAGACTTGATAAATATTTTGCTTCAAATCCACAACTGACAATATTTGCGCCTCCTTAGCTATACGGAAACTTTACATGTTCCCCCCCCCCCTGAAAAATCTATCTTTCTGCTCCTATCACACTAATCCATAAGTTTCTGTTCCCTTCATCTGCCACAAACATCTTCATTAGGACTCGGTGGTCTGTTGCTGTGTTAATTCATTGTTATTCATATGTTTGCCTGTTAGCGACCATAGTTATCCTAGTGCCTGGTCCCTGCTCCGGCACCTGGTATTCGAAAAGCAGTCGCTTCACACCGGTACACCTGCGGAGGGACAAACCCAGGATCGACCACCTGACCCTCTACTGATAGGGTAGGGCTGCCTCTACAGGTGAATAAGGCGGTACAACGACGCTAGCACACCACCCGTCACTTCATTACCATCTACTCCACACTGAGGACCAACGGCGACACTGGCTGTCACAAGAAAACGGCCCGAGGGAGTCATTCGTGGCAGCTGTCACGCTGAAGAAGTGGCTGGGGAACCTGTCACGCTGGGCTGGAACCACCCCGACATACCTCCAGCAACAGTTTATAGGCCGTCACGACTACACCACCGGACCAGCCAAGCTTTAGGTGGGATAAACTGGTGAATACCTGGAGGTTATCAGTAACAGCCGAGAGTGTCAATCTAAGGCAGTAAGAAGTGTAAGAAACATGCGCAGGATCCGGTGCTAGTCCCCCAAAAGTAATGCAGTATGTGTATCACTGCTATCACTGCAGAATACCCACATGTCAACTCTGTTTCAATTCCTGTAGCAATCTACCGACAGATGTCAGGGTAAACTATTTTCTTCACTTCCGGATGATGCATAATTTATGATATTCCAGGGCTCAGGTGCCACGGCAAGCGTTGGAGTTTTGTGCCAAGAGGCGAACCTAACCATCACAACGCCTTAACAAACTTCGAGTCACTCAAGTCTGCCCTGAGAAGTGCTTAATAGCTGAAAAAGCCGAGATACGACAGGCTATGCACAGACCCAAGAGCGAGTAAATACATCATCACCCAACTAGATGACAGCCCAGCCCGTGTGGGAGCAGGGGCAACGTAACGTTGGGTCCATTATGACCCGTTGCCATCGGTACAACAGAAATGAAGAGTCAACCGTAAATGGATGTTTTACACACCTACTACGATGATGACGACCTAGGTACCCAGCGTTCTGGGTGAGCGTACAACACTGACGAAGAACTCTGCCCTGGATGGTGTTGTCTCTCAATCAATTTGCGAGTTAGGAAATCAAAGACACCGGCTCGGTACACGAGAGTCTGAAGTTAGAGGGTGAGACTGGAGGAACCCTCGACGTGACCCAGGAGGACAAAGGGGAACTTATTCCATAGTTGGACAACTCTTTGATGCATAAGTTTGCCCTGAGTAATCTAAAGTTAAAGAGGGAAATGAACACACCGAAAGACAACAGACGTCATCACAATTGTGATGAAAGTCACTTTCCAAATGAAGGCTGACATTTCAGATCAGGAGGGACTTAAGTCAAAGTCTCATCAACCACCACAATGGAAACGGGCCGTTCATACGTCCGGAGATCAAACAGAACCCTTGGTTCAGGCACAGACTTATGAGATCCTTGGGCCAGGCCTTAGTTTGCTCAGCTCCTTAGGAAAGCCACAGGCAACCTGGGCACAGTCTGTTGTCGCTCATGGTGAAATCATTAACCTTCAGGTGTTGGTCTCATTCAGACGCCTCATTGGACTCCAGACCCTCCTCAGCTTCATTAACCACAGGCTGACGCGGACCTGTCTTCCATAGATCCACGATCCTCGGAGTGTGTTGGCATGATAATGACGTCTCCTGGGGGATGGGGGAAGACGCCACAGAGTCCAAAGCTTTTCTATCCAAGTTCAATTCATGGGAATCCGACCAGGGAATCCAATTATGACAGAAGAGCAGACAAAATGGGAACATCGACAGACAGCATCGCCTGTGCCAGGCAACGAAGTCACAGACTGGGTAGCGCTCGTCGCCACCAACAGGAAGTCGAGATGGAGCCAATAAACTCAGTGGAGTGTGGAACAGTAAATATCACTGTATGGGTACTTGCTCACTGTTCAGCTGGAGCACGGAGCCATCCTTAGTTGGAACGTCTTTGTTGTGTGTTTCATGAATCTCCTGAATACACTTATGCTTCATTACAAGTTCAGCTTTGTATTGTCTTAAGAGATATCGCTGACCAAAAAAAAACCAGTTTTACCTCAGGTGTCCTGAGGTAAAACTCAACGTGGCCATACAACCTCAAGCGGAAATTCGTAATCATCCCCGTCCTCCAGTTGCCTTGGATTATATGCGAGTCTAAACTCAATTTGAGACACCGTCTGTGAACCCAGGGCGGCCAAGGCCACCACACTGTACCACCATCAGCCACACTACGCACATCAGCCCGGGGGACATGCGGCACGAGAGATACTCTCACCAGTGACCTTGAACACTGACCTTCAACACGTTCTAATTACTGGAATTTATTGCGTAAAGTGTCGTAGTTACTTTAAATACGGTAACACGGGTAAAGTGTCGTAGTTACTTTATATACGGTAACACTTGGGTAAAGTGTCGTAGTTACTTTATATATAGTAACGCTTGGGTAAAGTGTCGTAGTTACTTTATATATAGTAACGCATGGGTAAAGGATTATAGTTACTTTATCTATATTAACGTTTGGGTAAAGGGTCGTAGTTACTTTATGGTAACGATTGGGTAAAGGGTCGTTGTTACTTTAAACAATAGTAACGCTTAGGTATAGGGTCGTAGTTATTTCATCAAGAGAAACGTTCATCCATGGCAACGTACAGCAAAATCGTCACAAGTTTCCTTCTTCCTCTGTAACGTCTCACCTTAGCGACCTATGGTAACGTTACGTGTGGGTCGGCGAGACTCAGCGCCACACTACTGGTTAGCGTCAACAACACCCACTAAGGCTCAGGATCTTGCAGGTCTGCCCCGCCACACCTCAGGTATGAGTTATAAGAACATTAAGATGAGTTACAGATTTCTTTTTTCCTCCTATCATGGCCAGGCAGCGCCATAAATCATGCTGGTTCCCCTGCCACAAGCAATGGTAGTTCTGTAATTTCCACTAAAATACGGTTTTCCCGACTTCAGAATTTCCTTGGAGTCCAGGGGGAGTGTACGTAACGCTGGCAACCCCGTCACACGAACTAACAGCACCGTCCACCAGCATTATCCACGTCTCCTGCAGATGACGTCCAGTGCCCACATCTCAAACTCAGTAATACTGATTTTGTTGTTGTTGGATCAAGGAGAAGCTCCCGCCTCGCTTTATACTGAGGTGACATTTGTAGGGGTGTGAGCCAACACGATGGGCTCAACCTCAACAAAATCATTAAATAAGTAAATAATCAAATAACTCCTTCCTCGTAAAGGCAGATGAAATACAGACTACTGAATCCATGTGGCTACGAGACCAATACACAATATGGGAAGACCAACTTGCTGGGAAAGTAGTATTGGGAAAAACTGTCTCAACTCGTAAGACGGACCCTGAGTGACTCCTGGCCTGGCCTCACGGGCGGCTGGACTTGGTTGGCTGGCTGGCGGGCGGGAGAGGCCACGCGCCGGTGTTTGTGTGGGCATATTAAAACACGGGTCATCCATGACATGCCAGGCTGGCTTTATAATTAATAAGTGTAATGGAGAGACATGGATGCATATGATAATTAATATTCTCGTGCGGATCATTCTCAATAAGGTCAGCCAATCAGTCATTGTGATAACGTTTTCTGTAAGAGAAGAAAATAAGTGTCTGTCACCAGGAGAGGCTGTGATCATCCTTACACTTGGGCGGCTGTCATCAGTCAGCGCTCACCGATCATCATGTGGGACTGAACATCTCGCAGACAATCTTGGATGCTAACGTCACCACGGAATCTCAGGGGACATCTCGGCGACCCTCGACCACATCAACAAACAGACGTGGTCTATCTTGTGAGGTGGGCAGGATGATCTGCAGCCACGTCACACTGACACAGATCATGAGACTGTCCACACACACACACACACACACACACACACACACACACACACACACACACAGACTCGCTACGCTCTGTGTTCGTCTAACTAAACACCAATAATGAAAGTAACAAACACAGTTTCAGTGTAGAGGAAATGAACCTAGACATCTAGAAGGCAACCTTTTAAATTATCTTAAAGACTAAAAGTAAGCGACACTTGCAGTTCGCATTCTCGCCCTCAAGCACGTACCCATGGGTACGCTCAAGCGTGTCTTCAGGTGTATAAATGCTAACCGAAAACGTTCTTGTCACCTGTGCAAAACATGACAACCATTGTTTCACGTGCTTATCACACACACGTTAAATATATATTTTTACACGCCAGTGTTTCACGGTGAGACGGACGAAAGAAAATATACACAGTAACCCTTTGAAAACAACTGTTCGACCCTTGAGGACGACGTTACGACCCTCGAGTTCGACGGTACGACCCTTGAGCACAAGGGTGCAACCCTTAGGCATGAGCTAACCACAGGGAAGGGAGCAGGTGTGGTGCCCGCCCTCCGGGGCCCTTGTGGTAACCGCTGGCTCAACCTTTCCTCGCAATCTCAGCCGAATGACATTCTCTTAATCAACTCTCGGGAGCGGCACACACTGGCCCCGTGACCCCGACACCTTTGCCGATAATATCAGCTACAGAGACGCTAGCAGCTGCCTTGGGTCGTGACCTGGTTAGGGTACAGAGTCTCAGGGTAAATATTTAATTCTCCGAAGGTCTCCAGCCTGATTGCTACACACACACACACACACACACACACACACACACACACACACACACACACACACACAGGCACAATATTCACATCTGATCTACGATGGGATTTTCATTCTCTGTTTCAATAAACGATAATCATGACCATAAAATTTTCCTTTGACTTGTATTCTTTTTTTTCGGAAACATTAAGTTAGAGATGAGAGAGAAAACTTTTAATCTCGACGGGAAGTGGTGAGAATCTGGGAAGTATAAGCGAGGTAAAGTGATACAGGTTATGGATGGTGTAATGTTGGGGAATGTTTGGCGCTGGCGCTGGGGTCCTGCTAGTCTAATGGCCCAGGCAGCAGTTACAGGCCCAAAAAGAACGAGACCAAACAGTCAGGAGCCCAGACAATCAGGTGGTCCAGGACGGCTCAAGCCAGGCGTCTGGGTAGCCCCAGGCAGCCAGGTGTACGGAACCCTAGCGATCCAGAGGGGTGAAGAAAGTGTCTTTTACTTGACCCCTACATCTTGCCCAGCACATTCATCTGGATAACCCAGCCATCCCGCGGCTTCCACACCCATCCCCTTTCACACTCCCTACAAGACTCCTCTCCTGGACCATCCTCTCTCACACTTCCTAACGGTAGCCACTCTAGGACCCTCCTCTCTCACACTCCATACCAGGCACCTCTCCAGTACCATTCGTTTTCACATTCCCTGCTAGAGTCGGCTGCAGGGCCCCCATCTCTCTCACTCCCTTACCTGGGCTAGTCCAGGACTCTCCCATGACCGATCCCTCTGCCCTCCCTCACTGTCCCCGCTCTATATATCTATATCCACTTCTTCTCTCACCTCACACCTACGTATAACCTGGTCCCTACCCACGACCCTCTTCAAAGCCCTTCCTCGCACAATGACCACGACTGTCTACAAGGTACCTTCTGGAACCTCGCTAGGTATCCTCCCCAGCACCATTCCCATTACCAATCTCCTGAAATTTCCCTATCACCCGCCTGCTCCTCATTCTCCATCATTTTCTCCAACAGATCTTACCATAAAGCATCTCCCTTCAGCCCTTTCCCAGGACTGACAAGTGCCTCACTCTCCAGCCCTCTCCTATACCCTCTCTCAGGACTCCTAGTCACCCTTCCTCAGGACTCCTAGTCACCCTTCCTCAGGGCTCATCTCCCACCCATCTCTAAGCCACCCTTAGTTAGGACTTACATCTCGGGCCTCTCCAAGGAACTCTCTCTCAGGACTCCAAGTCACCCTTCCTCAGGACTCACCTACCAACCTTCTTCAAGCCACCCTTCTCTCAGAAGCCCCCGCCTGCATCCTCCCTAGGGCGGGCCTCTCCCACAGGACCTGCACCCTCTTAGCCCTGATTAACACGCTCCAACTCTCCCTCTCTCCCCCTCTCTTCACTCCCAAATTTAAGTCGTCACGCACATTCTCATCTTCATAATCTTGGAACTGGAGTTTTAATTCCAAAATAAAAATGCCAGTTTATTTATTCCATCTAAGTTTTTATTATGTGGAACATGTCACCTCTGTGGAACCGTGTCCCCTCCGTTGAATGTGTCACTTGCGGAGCGTGTCAACTGTGTGGAACCGTGTCATCTCTAAGGAACGCGTCAATGTTGTGGAATATTTTCATTTGTGGAACGTATCACTTCTGTGGAACTGTATCATCTCTGTAGACCAAGTAGCTCTTGTAGAACGTGCCACGTCTGTATAACGTGTCACTTCTGTGGTTATGATGTGTCAGGACTCCCAGCCGGCATATGTACATACAACAGTCTCCTTTAAATTCAGATTCAATTCTTATTCACTTCTTCCTCTTGAACCTGAGCGTTTGGGTTGCAAGACGTTAACATCTGTGTCATCCACCATAGACGTACGACGTCACATGCGACACATGATGTGCTTGACACATAAGGTCACGAGACAGCTGAAGCTCCACCTAACACAACATACCATAACTTAATAAGGGGCTCCGATAACATACGAAGCCATACCTGACACGAGATCATACCTGACACAGAAGGTCGCACTTGACAGTAAGCCGCACGTGACACACAAAGCCACGTTTGACACCAGAGGCCAAACCTGAGAAATGGAACTGCACCTGATGTGGCAAGGCAGGACAAACGACGAAGCACATCTGACACAGAGGGCCACACTTGACCACAAGGCCACAACGGACACAGGTGGCCATATCTGACACAGTCCAAACAAGACACACAAGGCAATACCTGACATAGGAATAACAGGAATACAAAGGAATTCAAACACAAACAGACCACTGGGGTCCCTTCGCGACTGTTTGTGACAGAGGAAGAAATATGAGATTCACAGATCAGTGTGATGGGAGTAGTAGAGAGATAGACACATGTAAATCAAAACAATGCTGTAAACTTTTTATGTCGTAAAGGAGGCACAAATAATGTCAGTCGTGGCCTCGTAGTGAAATAGTTATCAAGTCTATTCTTAACCGTATCTGTGGTACTACTTTCAACCACTGGAGTAACACTCCATATGTTAACAATCCCATTGAAGAAAAAGTACTTCGCCCCATTCGAGGTAAATCGTTTGCCCGAGTTTGTAACCATTATCAGGCCAATCTGTCATTCAGTAGGTCGTAAGGTCAAGATTTTCGAAGTCTTTTATCATTCTGAACTTCTGTATTAGACCACATCTTAACCTTCACTTTTCTAATCAAAACAGATTTAAGCCATTTAAGTCGGCTCTCCATGCTAGGTTTCTTCTCCAGTAGGGTGACCAAAACTGAGCACAATATTCAAGACAGGGACACACCAAACACCTGTAAAGAATATGGATAATTCCCCTACAAATAAATTCGATGGCCATACTTATGAATCCAAACATTTTGTTCACACTTTTAAGCGCTTTAGCACTGCTTACTTGGCCTTAGATCACCAGAGATTATTACATGCAAAGTCTTGTTCCTCATTTACCTCTTGTAGTTCAAGACAATTCATAGTGAAGCTCGCATTTTCATTTTAACTACCGATATGTAAAACTGTGGAAGCCACACTTGACAGACGAGGCCATATGTGACACAGGAGGCCACACTTGACAGACGAGGCCATACGTGACACAGGAGGCCACACGACAGACGAGGCCATATGTGACACAAGAGGCCACACTTGACAGACGAGGCCATATGTGACACAGGAGGCCACACTTGACAGACGAGGCCATCTGTGACACAGGTGGCCACACTTGACAGACGAGGCCATATGTGACACAGGAGACCACACTTGACTGACGAGGCCATATGTGACACAGGAGGCCATACTTGACAGACGAGGCCATATGTGACACAGGAGGCCACACTTGACAGACGAGGCCATACGTGACACAGGAGGCCACACTTGACAGACGAGGCCATATGTGACACAGGAGGCCACACTTGACAGACGAGGCCATATATGACACAGGAGGCCACACTTGACAGACGAGGCCATACGTGACACAGGAGGCCACACTTGACAGACGAGGCCATATGTGACACAAGAGGCCACACTTGACAGACGAGGCCATATGTGACACAGGAGGCCACACTTGACAGACGAGGCCATACGTGACACAGGAGGCCACACTTGACAGACGAGGCCATATGTGACACAGGAGGCCACACTTGACAGACGAGGCCATATGTGACACAGGAGGCCACACTTGACAGACGAGGCCATATGTGACACAGGAGGCCACACTTGACAGACGAGGCCATATGTGACACTGGAGGCCACACTTGACAGACGAGGCCATATGTGACACAGGAGGCCACACTTGACAGACGAGGCCATATGTGACACAGGTGGCCACACTTGACAGACGAGGCCATATGTGACACAGGAGACCACACTTGACAGACGAGGCCATATGTGACACAGGAGGCCACACACACACCAAACACCTGTAAAGAATATGGATAATTCCCCTACAAATAAATTCGATGGCCATACTTATGAATCCAAACATTTTGTTCACACTTTTAAGCGCTTTAGCACTGCTTACTTGGCCTTAGATCACCAGAGATTATTACATGCAAAGTCTTGTTCCTCATTTACCTCTTGTAGTTCAAGACAATTCATAGTGAAGCTCGCATTTTCATTTTAACTACCGATATGTAAAACTGTGGAAGCCACACTTGACAGACGAGGCCATATGTGACACAGGAGGCCACACTTGACAGACGAGGCCATATGTGACACAGGAGGCCACACTTGACAGACGAGGCCATATGTGACACAGGAGGCCACACTTGACAGACGAAGCCATATGTGACACAGGAGACCACACTTGACAGACGAGGCCATATGTGACACAGGAGGCCACACTTGACAGACGAGGCCATATGTGACACAGGAGGCCACACTTGACAGACGGGGCCATATGTGACACAGGAGGCCACACTTGACAGACGAGGCCATATGTGACACAGGAGGCCACACTTGACAGACGAGGCCATATGTGACACAGGAGGCCATACTTGACAGACGAGGCCATATGTGACATAGGAGGCCATACTTGACAGACGAGGCCATATGTGACACAGGAGGCCACACTTAACAGACGAGGCCATATGTGACACAGGAGGCCCCACTTGACAGACGAGGCCATATGTGACACAGGAGGCCACACTTGACTGACAGAGGCCATATGTGACACAGGAGGCCACACAAGAAGCTCTGCCTTTTCACCCTTAACGGATCAGTTTACTATGAACGTCCACTAGAGATGACCAGATGACCCACGGAGGTTTGCGGGGCGGGGCAGCACATGTGGCAACGTACAACGGTAAAGGGAAGGAGTACATCAGTACCACAGCGACGCCTTAACGACCCTACTGGTAAGACTGTAAACAGCACGACCAACATAGCAATAATATGAAGTTCAAACATCGTGTTCTCAAAGTCTCCTTAAAGTGAGTTCGTACAGAGAGCCATATACGAGCCAGACAGACACAACGCGAACACCACAGCCATCCATTCCATGAAGATGCCACAAAAAAATACATTTATTCAAGACAAACTTATAGAGTATACTTCTACAAGGAATAATATATTTTGTTAAGTGATCAATACCATCACGAGTCTTCTGACTACGTGGCCAGAACACTGCAAGCAACACATAACACCTGGTAGGCATAAAAGTATAAAGTCAGTTGTATCAAGTGTTGTGAGCAGGTGGCAACACCACAAGCAAATGTTGTGGGTAGGTGGTGACACCACACTCAACAGCGCGGTGCCACAGTGTGGTATGATGTAAGGTGGTGAAACAGTATGGTGCCACATTGTAGTATAATGCAAGAGTGATACAGTAAGGTGCCACAGTGTGGTATACTGCTAGACAGTGATTGAGTATGGTGACAGAGTGAGGTATGAACCAAAAGGATACAGTACAGTGCCACAGTGTGGTATGATGCAAGAGTTAGAGTACAGTGCCACAGTGTGCTATGATGCAAGAGTTACAGAGTATGGTGCCAGTGTGGTATGATGCAAGAGTTAAAGAGTATGGTGCCAGTGTGGTATGATGCAAGAGTTATAGAGTATGGTGCCAGTGTGGTATGATGCAAGAGTTAGAGTATGGTGCCAGTGTGGTATGATGTAAGAGTTACAGAGTATGGTGCCAGTGTGGTATGATGCGGTATGATGCAAGAGCTACAGATTATGGTGCCAGTGTGGTATGAAGTAAGAGTTACACAGTATGGTGCCACTGTGGTATGACGCAAGAGTTACAGAGTATATTGCCAGTGTGATATGATGCACGAGTTACAAAGTATGGTGCCAGTGTGGTATGATGTAAGAGTTACAGAGTATGGTGCCAGTGTGGCATGATGTAAGAGTTACAGAGTATGGTACCAGTGTGGTATGATGCAAGAGTTACAGAGTATGGTGCCGGTGTGATATGATGCAAGAGTTAGAGTATGGTGCCAGTGTGATATGATGCAAGAGTTACAGAGTATGGTGCCAGTGTGGTATGATGCAAGAGTTACAGAGTATGGTGCCAGTGTGATATGATGCAAAAGTTAGAGTATGGTGCCAGTGTGATATGATGCAAGAGTTACAGAGTATGGTGCCAGTGTGATATGATGCAAAAGTTAGAGTATGGTGCCAGTGTGGTATGATGCAAAAGTTAGAGTATGGTGCCAGTGTGGTATGATGCAAGAGTTACAGAGTATGGTACCAGTGTGGTATGATGCAAGAGTTACAGAGCATGGTGCCAGTGTGGTATGATGCAAGAGTTACAGAGTATGGTGCCAGTGTGGTATGATGCAAGAGTTACAGAGTATGGTGTGCCACTGTGGTATGATGCAAAAGTTAGAGTATGGTGCCAGTGTGGTATGATGCAAGAGTTACAGAGTATGGTGCCAGTGTGGTATGATGCAAGAGTTACAGAGTATGGTACCAGTGTGGTATGATGTAAGAGTTACAGAGTATGGTGTGCCAGTGTGGTATGATGCAAGAGTTACAGAGTATGGTGCCAGTGTGGTATGATGCAAGAGTTACAGAGTATATTACCAGTGTGGTATGATGTAAGAGTTACAGAGTATGGTACCAGTGTGGTATGATGCAAGAGTTACAGAGTATGGTGCCAGTGTGGTATGATGCAAGAGTTACAGAGTATGGTGCCAGTGTGATATGATGTAAGAGTTACAGAGTATGGTACCAGTGTGGTATGATGCAAGAGTTACAGAGTATGGTACCAGTGTGATATGATGTAAGGGTTACAGAGTATGGTACCAGTGTGGTATGATGCAAGAGTTACAGAGTATGGTGCCAGTGTGATATGATGCAAGAATTACAGAGTATGGTACCAGTGTGATATGATGCAAGAATTACAGAGTATGGTGCCAGTGTGATATGATGCAAGAATTACAGAGTATGGTACCAGTGTGATATGATGCAAGAATTACAGAGTATGGTGCCAGTGTGATATGATGCAAGAATTACAGAGTATGGTGCCAGTGTGATATGATGCAAGAATTACAGAGTATGGTACCAGTGTGATATGATGCAAGAATTACAGAGTATGGTGCCAGTGTGATATGATGCAAGAGAGTGGTACAGTTCGGAGTGACAGTGCTGCATGTGTCTTGATCTATACCACACTATGGCATCATACTGTATTACTCTGTTGTATCATACCCTAAAGTGGCACCATACTGTATCACTCTTGTATCATACAATAAAGTGGCACCATAACTCTGATGTATCATGCCATATCGTAGCACCATACTGTTTCACTCTGTTGTATCATACAATAATGTTGCACCAAACTGTATCACTGTTGTATCATACCATATTATAGGACCATACTGTATTACTCTGTTGTATCATAACATACTGTGGCACCATACCGTATCACTCTCTTGTATCATACCATAATGTGGCACCATACTGTATCCTTATCTTGCATCATACTACACTGTGGCACTATACTGTATCATACCATAATGTGGCACCATACTGTATCCACATCTTGCATCATACTACACTGTGGCACTATACTGTATCACTTTTGCTTCATGCCTCATTGTCACCATACTTGCAGTATACCAACTGTGGCACTATACTGTATCACTCTTTTTTATCATACAACAGTGTGGCACCATACTCTATCACTCTTGCATCATACAATACTGTATCACTGTTATATTATACCATATTGTGGCACCATATTGTATCACTACTTGCATTAATACCACTGTGACACCATACAGTATTATTGCATCATATGACACTGCAGCACTATACTGTATCACTATTGCCTTGTACCATACTGTGACATCATCTGTATCGCCATTTTACATCATATCACAATGTGGTATGGTGCAAGAGTAATACAGTATGGTGTCAAAGCGTCGTATGATTCAAGAGAGATGGTGCTACAGTGTGGTATGATGCAAAATGGTGATACAGTATGGTGCCACAATGCGGTATGGTACAAGATATTGATGCAAAACGAAGCCACACTATAGTATAGTGCATGACGGTGACAGTATGGCGCCAATCTGTGGTATGATGCAAGATGACACAGTATGGTGCCATGCAAGGTGGTTACATATTATGGTGCCACACTGTGGTATGATGTAAGAGTGTTACAGTATGGTGCCACATTGTGGTATGATGCATTAGTGGTACAGTATGGTGCCACAGTGTGGTATGATGCATTAGTGATACAGTATGGTGCCACAGAGTACTATGACGCAATAGTGATATAGTATGGTGCTAGTGTGGTGTGATGCAAGAGTGATACAGTACGGTGCCACGGTGTGGTATGATGCAAGTGATACAGTATGGTACCACAGTGTGGCATGATGCAAAATGTGGATACAGTATGGTGCCACAATGTGTTATAATGTAAGACATACAAAACTGTGCTACACACTGTGGTATGATGCATGATGGTGGCACAGTATAGTGCCAAATTGTGATACGATGCAAGATTATGACACAGTATGGTGCCACAGTGTACCAAGAAGCAAGACTGATACAGTACGGTCCCACAGCGAGATAAGATAAAAGACGGTGACATCATGGTGCCACAGTATGGTATAATGGAAAAGTGATACATATGATGCCATAGTGCGGTATGATGTAGAAAGAGTGATAGAGTATGGTGTCACAGTGTGGTATGATGCAAGAGTGATACAGTATGGTGCCATAGTGTGGAATGACACAAGAGATACAGCATGGAGCCACAGTGTAGTATGATGCAGGATGGTGGTATGCCTTTAGTGTTAATAGGGAAAATGCAAGACTATGATCCGGTTATAATGATTTGAGACAACAAAAACAATGTACGGTTGGGGAGAGGTCATTGCTCTGTCCCCTGACGTATTGCAGCATACGGGTGGGGAAAGGTCACTGCTTTGCTCCCTGACGTAAAGCATTGTGCGGGTGAGGAGAGGTCACTGCTGGGTTCCCGACTGCTCGAGCATGTCGCTCGTCCAGCCAGATGACAGCTGGTGTCACTCCAATATCCCGAGACACAATGCCAGAACGTAATATCCCCTTGACCAAGACGGTACGACCCTTGAGTATGATGGGCTAGCTGGATCTCTGGCTTCATCATTAAGAGTCACGTCAAAAGCCAGGCCATCATAACCAAGGATGATGCCGTCGTGGTCACGACCCATGCGTGTGGAAGATGGAGGTACGTAAGAGGTAAGAGGGAGTGGGTCACTAAAGGTCCAAGTCTACGTATGGTGCAGCGGGAGCCAGGTACAGGGAGGGAGGGAGGGATGTAGTATGTCAGCAGTACAGCTGCCACACACACTCTCCGGTTTTAATCCTCAGTCACTCACAAGTCATATCGACAGACGGGAGGGAGGCAGGCTGCCCGCCCGGTAATTAAAGGTGCACCACCCACCCCAGCAGGCACGGCTTCAACCACCACCCAGGTGCTACCGCTCCACCATCCAACCCTCCTCCCCTGCCACTCTCTCCCCCAAACCCTCCCTAACTCTCTTCCCATGATCTCTCTAACACCCTCCCCATGCTCTACCTGCCACTCTCCCAGCATCCTCTCTGCCACTTTCTCCACCCTATCCCTGCCACACCCCTAGCACCTTCCCTGCCACTCTCCCTCATCATTACTGCAAATTCCCCATGCCTTCTCTGCCATACCCCCAGCACCATCCTTGCCACTCTCCCAACGTCACTCCTGCTCCTAACCTCTCCATACCCTACCTTCCCATATTCTCCCCACACCCTGCCGACCACTGTACCCGCCACGTCCTCCCTACTACACCTGTTGTGCCCTCTCTGTCCCTACTATCCCTCCAACCTGCCGACCACTCTCCCCACGCCCTACCTCACCTCCCATCTGAGGCCTGACATAGTAGTAACCATGTGATACGAAAACTGGCGACCTGGTACATACACTGTGTTCAGATGTCTTCTACCATGTCTAGCGCTGCTCTGCAGTCACATACACAGCTTCCCTCCTGCACCTACCCTCTAACCTTCATTAAGTCTCCCTCTAAGGGCACGTCTTCTTATCTGTCCCTATAATCTATTATCTACAGTGTTATCAATGCTACATACCCATCTCTGACACTTATCCTCCCGTCTCTACATAAAACCCTTCGCCTCAAAGCACAACTTGGCTACTTTTTACAGTTTTCTGTTTATAAAATGTTATTTAGAACATTATTCATCAATACTCGCACAAAACTATTAACATTACTTTTAAAATACGTTTCTTTGTTTCTTGTCCTGGGCGCTGCCGCCTCCCACTAACCACGCCAGATTACGGCTTTCCACCACTAGGACCCCAGAGCCACCAAGAGCCACTGTTTCCAGTAAAACCCCCAGAGCAAACCACTGGCTCGTTAGATCCCCCAGAACCATCACAAACAACCGCCTACAACTACAACCCCCTGAGTCACCACAAACCACTGCAACCCCGAAAGCCATCACAAAGCACTGGCTCCAGTTACGACCCTCCAGCGCCACCACATACCTCTCGTTCCAGTTACAACCGGCAGATCCAACACAAGCCATTGCTTTCAGTAACAACCCTATGAGCCATCACAAATCACTGGCACCACTAACAACCCCCCCGGCCACCATACATCACCCTATCGCATCACAAGTCTTGAGTCAGTCTCAGTCACTTTCCTGCTACCACCAGCTGACTCATGGGAACCTCTCCTGACGTATGTGAGGGGACGTCACTGGCCCCTGCACGAGGACCTCCACACCAGTTGAGCAGAATACCTGGGGCGGGGCACCTGCCTGCCCAATAACCTCACACCTACCCTCACCCTCCCACCAACTGAACCCCACCCAGGTGAACCACTTGGGATGGTCAGTTACAGAGGTGGAGGTTCCCACAGTGGGACCAGCCCTCCTAGTGGTCAACAACCAGACACTGGGATGGATGGGCTTCCCACAGTGGGACCAGATCTACTGGTGGTCAACATCCAGAGGTGGTGGTGGTGGTGGTGGTGATAGTGGTGGTGGTGGTGATGGTGGTGGTGGTGATGACAGTGGTGATGTGGGAGGTGGTCAGCTACTGAGGTCATGGTGGCAGGGGAAAAGGAAAAGGCTGGTTAAAGAGGTGGAGGCGGTGGTGAAGGGGGGCATATCTGGTTAAAGAGGTGGTGGTGGTGGACGGGAAAGTTGGTCGGTTACAGAGTTGGAGGTGGTGGTGGTGGAGGAGGTGATGGAGAGATCGGTTAAAGAGGTAGCGGAAATGATGGTGAGAGGAGAGGGTGGACAGCTACACAGGCGGTGAGGGGGGATGTGGTGGGCTACGTAAATGGTGGTAGTGATGAAGGTGGAAGAGGAGGTGGTGGGTAACAGAGGTGGTGGTGGTGATGATTGTGGTAGGGGAGGTGGGTGGTCACAGGGGATGAATGTGGTGGGTGGTGATGGCCGATATGGTCAGTTACAGAAGTGGAGGGAATAGCGGTGGTGCTTAATGATGTGGTCGGCTACAGGTGTGGTGGTGTAGTTGGTGTCGTGTTGGAGAGGTGGTGGTGGTGGTGATGGAGGGTGGCGGTATGGTCGGCTGAGGAGGCGGCTTTGGTGGTGGAGGTGGCGGTAGTGGTGAGTGAAGGGGTCTTCCTCCCAACCACCACCACTGCCTTTTGCCTTCTGTCGGGATTTGCCGGATTCCGTCACGTCTAGCAGGGATTACCGTGTCATCAGGACGCCTGGCACACAGACCACACCAGCAGGAGGGACGCCTGGCACACAGGCCACACCAGCAGGAGGGACGCCTGGCACACAGACCACACCAGCAGGAGGGACGCCTGGCATACAGACCACACCAGGAGGAGGGACGCCTGGCACACAGACCACACCAGCAGGAGGGACGCCTGGCACAGAGACCACACCAGCAGGAGGGACGCCTGGCACGCAGACCACACCAGCAGGAGGGACGCCTGGCACACAGGCCACACCAGCAGGAGGGACGCCTGGCATACAGACCACACCAGCAGGAGGGACACCTGGCACACAGGCCACACCATCAGGAGGGACACCTGGCACACAGGCCACACCAGCAGGAGGGACGCCTGGCATACAGACCACACCAGCAGGAGGGACACCTGGCACACAGACCACACCATCAGGAGGGACACCTGGCACACAGGCCACACCAGCAGGAGGGACGCCTGGCATACAGACCACACCAGCAGGAGGGACGCCTAGCACACAGACCACACCAGCAGGAGGGACGCCTGGCACACACACCAAACCAGCAGGAGGGACGTCTGGCACACACACCAAACCAGCAGGAGGGACGTCTGGCACACACACCAAACCAGCAGGAGGGACGTCTGGCACACACACCAAACCAGCAGGAGGGACGCCTGGCATACAGACCACACCAGCAGGAGGGACGCCTAGCACACAGACCACACCAGCAGGAGGAACGCCTGGCACGCAGACCACACCAGCAGGAGGGTCGCCTGGCACATAGACCACACCACGAGGAGGGACGCCTGGCACACAGACCACACAAGGAGGAGGAACGCCTGGCACACACACCAAACCAGCAGGAGGGACGCCTGGCACACAGGCCACACCAGCAGGAGGGACGCCTGGCACACAGACCACACCACGAGGAGGGACGCCTGGCACACACACCAAACCAGCAGGAGGGACGCCTGGCACACAGACCACACCAGCAGGAGGGTCGCCTGGCACAGAGAACACACCAGCAGGAGGGACGCCTGGCACACAGGCCACACAAGAAGGAGGGACGCCTGGCACACAGGCCACACCAGCAGGAGGGTCGCCTGGCACACAGACCACACCAGCAGGAGGGACGCCTGGCACACACACCAAACCAGCAGGAGGGACGCCTGGCACGCAGACCACACCAGCAGGAGGGACGCCTGGCACACAGGCCACACCAGCAGGAGGGACGCCTGGCATACAGACCACACCAGCAGGAGGGGCGCCTGGCACGCAGGCCACACCAGCAGGAGGGACGCCTGGCACACAGGCCACACCAGCAGGAGGGACGCCTGGCACACAGGCCACACCAGCAGGAGGGACGCCTGGCACACAGGCCACACCAGCAGGAGGGGCGCCTGGCACGCAGGCCACACCAGCAGGAGGGACGTCTGGCACACACGCCACACCAGCAGGAGGGACGCCTGGCACACAGGCCACACCAGCAGGAGGGGCGCCTGGCACGCAGGCCACACCAGCAGGAGGGACGCCTGGCACACACGCCACACCAGCAGGAGGGACGCCTGGCACACAGGCCACACCAGCAGGAGGGACGCCTGGCACACAGACCACACCAGCAGGAGGGTCGCCTGGCACACAGGCCACACAAGGAGGAGGGACGCCTGGCACACAGACCACACCAGCAGGAGGGACGCCTGGCACACAGGCCACACCACGAGGAGGGACGCCTGGCACACAGGCCAGACAAGGAGGAGGGACGCCTGGCACACAGACCACACCAGCAGGAGGGACGCCTGGCACACAGACCACACCACGAGGAGGGACGCCTGGCACACAGACCACACCAGCAGGAGGGTCGCCTGGCACACAGGCCACACCAGGAGGAGGGACGCCTGGCACACAGACCACACCACGAGGAGGGACGCCTGGCACACAGACCACACAAGGAGGAGGGACGCCTGGCACACAGACCACACCAGCAGGAGGGACGCCTGGCACACAGGCCACACCAGCAGGAGGGACGCGTGGCACACACACCAAACCAGCAGGAGGGACGCCTGGCACACAGACCACACCAGCAGGAGGGACGCCTGGCACACAGACCCCACCAGCAGGAGGGACGCCTGGCATACAGACCACACCAGCAGGAGGGACGCCTAGCACACAGACCACACCAGCAGGAGGAACGCCTGGCACGCAGACCACACCAGCAGGAGGGACGCCTGGCACACAGACCACACCACGAGGAGGGACGCCTGGCACACAGACCACACCACGAGGAGGGACGCCTGGCACACAGACCACACCACGAGGAGGGACGCCTGGCACACAGACCACACCAGCAGGAGGGACGCCTGGCACATAGACCACACCACGAGGAGGGACGCCTGGCACACAGACCACACAAGGAGGAGGACGCCTGGCACACACGCCACACCAGCAGGAGGGACGCCTGGCACACAGGCCACACCAGCAGGAGGGACGCCTGGCACACAGACCACACCAGCAGGAGGGGCGCCTGGCACGCAGGCCACACCAGCAGGAGGGACGCCTGGCACACACGCCACACCAGCAGGAGGGACGCCTGGCACACAGGCCACACCAGCAGGAGGGACGCCTGGCACACAGGCCACACCAGCAGGAGGGACGCCTGGCACACAGGCCACACCAGCAGGAGGGACGCCTGGCACACAGGCCACACAAGGAGGAGGGACGCCTGGCACACAGACCACACCAGCAGGAGGGACGCCTGGCACACAGACCACACCACGAGGAGGGACGCCTGGCACACAGACCACACCAGCAGGAGGGACGCCTGGCACACAGACCACACCAGCAGAAGGGACGCCTGGCACACAGGCCACACCAGGAGGAGGGACGCCTGGCACACAGACCACACCAGCAGGAGGGTCGCCTGGCACACAGACCACACCAGCAGGAGGGTCGCCTGGCACACAGGCCACACCAGGAGGAGGGACGCCTGGCACACAGACCACACCACGAGGAGGGACGCCTGGCACACAGACCACACCACGAGGAGGGACGCCTGGCACACAGACCACACCAGCAGGAGGGTCGCCTGGCATACAGACCACACCAGCAGGAGGGTCGCCTGGCACACACACCAAACCAGGAGGAGGGACGCCTGGCACACAGACCACACCACGAGGAGGGACGCTTGGCACACAGACCACACAAGGAGGAGGGACGCCTGGCACACAGACCACACCAGCAGGAGGGACGCCTGGCACACAGACCACACCAGCAGGAGGGACGCCTGGCACACAGACCACACCAGCAGGAGGGACGCCTGGCACACAGACCACACCAGCAGAAGGGACGCCTGGCACACAGGCCACACCAGCAGGAGGGAAGCCTGGCACACAGGCCACACCAGCAGGAGGGACGCCTGGCACACAGGCCACACCAGCAGGAGGGACGCCTGGCACACACACCAAACCAGCAGAAGGGACGCCTGGCACACAGGCCACACCAGCAGGAGGGACGCGTGGCACACACACCAAACCAGCAGGAGGGACGCCTGGCACACAGACCACACCAGCAGGAGGGACGCCTGGCACACAGACCCCACCAGCAGGAGGGACGCCTGGCATACAGACCACACCAGCAGGAGGGACGCCTAGCACACAGACCACACCAGCAGGAGGAACGCCTGGCACGCAGACCACACCAGCAGGAGGGACGCCTGGCACACAGACCACACCACGAGGAGGGACGCCTGGCACACACACCAAACCAGCAGGAGGGACGCCTGGCACACAGGCCACACCACGAGGAGGGACGCCTGGCACACAGACCACACCACGAGGAGGGACGCCTGGCACACACACCAAACCAGCAGGAGGGACGCCTGGCACACAGACCACACCACGAGGAGGGACGCCTGGCACACACACCAAACCAGCAGGAGGGACGTCTGGCACACACACCAAACCAGCAGGAGGGACGCCTGGCACACAGACCACACCATCAGGAGGGACACCTGGCACACAGGCCACACCAGCAGGAGGGACGCCTGGCATACAGACCACACCAGCAGGAGGGACGCCTAGCACACAGACCACACCAGCAGGAGGAACGCCTGGCACGCAGACCACACCAGCAGGAGGGACGCCTGGCACATAGACCACACCACGAGGAGGGACGCCTGGCACACAGACCACACAAGGAGGAGGACGCCTGGCACACACACCAAACCAGCAGGAGGGACGCCTGGCACACAGGCCACACCAGTCTTGTCCCCCTCATACACTTTAACGCTGTGATAATCAACACAACTCTATCCTCATACTTCTCAGGGGGACTTTAGCTTTTCTTACTCAATCTTCACTTGTCCAACAGTAGCAAAAAAAATCGACTGACTCTCTTGTGCAAATGAAATAGTCATTTCTCTATCACGATACAATATCTGTAAAAATCATGGTAGAAAATACATATGGCTTCCACTGAGTTCCTGAATATGAAGGGAATTTCTCAAGCGGGGCCGGGCTCGACATTCAAATGTCACACTTAAAATTCCCTTGAGGCGGGCCTAATATACCACATATTTCTATAATCCTGCAGGCCATTCTCGACCCCTACAGGTAGCGAGGTACCGGTACACTGCACAGGTGGCCCTCTGATCAATCACGCTGTTTGTGGCCGAGTCCAGCTGGTTCACATTCGCACAACAGCCATGTCTGATGGGCTAACCTTGGTTGGTTTATCAAGAAGGTTCTTGAATTTATCATTTGGTGGGCCCATTACGACTGGTGTAACACTGAGGATGGTAATGACTGGTGTAACACTGTACATGACTATAACTGGCGTAAGAATGTGGATGGCTACGACTGGTGTAACACTGTGGATGGTTATGACAGGTGTAACACTGTAGATTTTTATGACTGGTGTATCAATGTGGATGATTATGACTGATGTAACACTGAGGATGGTTATTACTGGTGTAACACTGTGGATGGTTATGTCAGGCGTAATACTGTGGATAGCTATGACTGATGTAACAATGTGGATGGTTATGAGTGGTGCAACAATGTGGATTGTTAGGGCTGGTGTAACACTGTAGATGGTTATAGCTGTTCTAACACTTTAGATGGTTATGATTGGTATAACAAAGTGGATGGTTATGACTGGTGTAACACTGTAGATGATCATAGCTGGTGTAACACTGTGGATGGTTATGACTGGTGTGACACTGTGGATGATTATGACTGGTGTAACACTGTGGATGGTTATGACTGGTGTGACACTGTGGATGATTATGACTGGTGTGACACTGTGGATGGTTATGACTGGTGTGACACTGTGGATGATTATGACTGGTGTGACACTGTGGATGATTATGACTGGTGTGACACTGTGGATGATTATGACTGGTGTGACACTGTGGATGGTTATGTCTGGTGTGACACTGTGGATGATTATGACTGGTGTGACACTGTGGATGGTTATGACTGGTGTGACACTGTGGATGATTATGACTGGTGTGACACTGTGGATGATTATGACTGGTGTGACACTGTGGATGATTATGACTGGTGTGACACTGTGGATGATTATGACTGGTGTAACACTATGGATGGTTATGACTAGTGTAACACTGTAGATGATTATAGCTGGTGTAACACTGTGGATGATTATGACTGGTGTGACACTGTAGATGATTATAGCTGGTGTAACACTATGGATGGTTATGACTGGTGTGACACTGTGGATGGTTATGACTGGTGTGACACTGTGGATGATTATGACTGGTGTGACACTGTGGATGATTATGACTGGTGTGACACTGTGGATGATTATGACTGGTGTAACACTATGGATGGTTATGACTAGTGTAACACTGTAGATGATTATAGCTGGTGTAACACTGTGGATGATTATGACTGGTGTGACACTGTAGATGATTATAGCTGGTGTAACACTATGGATGGTTATGACTGGTGTGACACTGTGGATGGTTATGACTGGTGTGACACTGTGGATGGTTATGACTGGTGTGACACTGTGGATGATTATGACTGGTGTAACACTGTGGATGGTTATGACTGGTGTGACACTGTGGATGGTTATGACTGGTGTGACACTGTGGATGGTTATGACTGGTGTAACACTATGGATGGTTATGACTGGTGTAACACAGTAGATGATTATAACTGGTGTAATACTATGGATGGTTATGACTGGTGTAATACTATGGATGGTTATGACTGGTGTAACACAGTAGATGATTATAACTGGTGTAACACTATGGATGGTTATGACTGGTGTAACACTATGGATGGTTATGACTGGTGTAACACTGTGGATGGTTATATCTGGTGTAACACAGTAGATGATTATAGCTGGTGTAACACTGTGGATGGTTATGACTGGTGTAACACTATGGATGGTTATGATTGGTGTAACACTGTGGATGGTTATGATTGGTGTAACACTATGGATGGTTATGACTGGTGTAACAATGTGGATGGTTATGACTGGTGTAACAATGTGGGTGGTTATGACTGGTGTATCAATGTGGATGGTTATGACTGATGTAACAATGTGGATGGTTATGACTGGTGTAGCAATGTGGATGTTTATGACTGGTGTAACAATGTGGATGGTTATGACTGGTGTAACAATGTGGATGGCTATGACAGGTGTAACACTGTGGATGGTTATGACTGGTGTAACACTGTGGATGGTTATGACTGATGTAACCCTCTAGATGGTTATGACTAGTGTAACACTATGGATGGTTATGACTAGTGTAACACTATGGATGGTTATGACTGGTGTAACACAGTAGATGATTATAACTGGTGTAACACTATGGATGGTTATGACTGGTGTAACACTATGGATGGTTATGACTGGTGTAACACAGTAGATGATTATAACTGGTGTAACACTATGGATGGTTATGACTGGTGTAACACTATGGATGGTTATGACTGGTGTAACACTGTGGATGGTTATGACTGGTGTAACACAGTAGATGATTATAGCTGGTGTAACACTGTGGATGGTTATGACTGGTGTAACACTATGGATGGTTATGACTGGTGTAACAATGTGGATGGTTATGACTGGTGTAACAATGTGGATGGTTATGACTGGTGTAACACTGTGGATGGTTATGATTGGTGTAATACTATGGATGGTTATGACTGGTGTAACAATGTGGATGGTTATGACTGGTGTAACAATGTGGATGGTTATGACGGATGTAACAATGTGGATGGTTATGACTGGTGTAACAATGTGGATGGTTATGACTGGTGTAACAATGTGGATGGTTATGACTGGTGTAACAATGTGGATGGTTATGACAGGTGTGACACTGTGGATGGTTATGACTGGTGTAACACTGTGGGTGGTTGTGACTGGTGTAACACTGTGGGTGGTTATGACTGGTGTAACACTAAAGATGTTTATGACCGGTGTAACACAGTGGGTGGTTGTGACTGGTGTAACAATGTGGATGGTTATGACTTGTGTAACACAATGGATGTTTATGATTGGTGTAACACCGTGGATGGTTTTACCTGGTGTAACACTGAGGATGGTCAAGACCGTTGTAACACTTTGGATGAGTGTGATTGTTGTACCACAATGGATGCTTATGACGGTTGCAGCACTGTGCATGATTATGAGGGTTGCATCACTGTGCATGGTGATGACGGTTGCAGCACTGTGCATGATTATGATGGTTGCAGCACTGTGCATGGTGATGACGGTTGCAGCACTGTGCATGATTATGAGGGTTGCAGCACTGTGCATGATTATGAGGGTTGCAGCACTGTGCATGATTATGACGGTTGCAGCACTGTGCATGGTGATGACGGTTGCAGCACTGTGCATGATTATGAGGGTTGCAGCACTGTGCATGATTATGACGGTTGCAGCACTGTGCATGATTATGACGGTTGCAGCACTGTGCATGATTATGACGGTTGCAGCACTGTGCATGATTATGACGGTTGCAGCACTGTGCATGATTATGAGGGTTGCAGCACTGTGCATGATTATGACGGTTGCAGAACTGTGCATGGTGATGACGGTTGCAGCACTGTGCATGATTATGACGGTTGCAGCACTGTGCATGATTATGAGGGTTGCAGCACTGTGCATGATTATGAGGGTTGCAGCACTGTGGATGATTATGAGGGTTGCAGCACTGTGCATGGTGATGACGGTTGCAGCACTGTGCATGATTATGACGGTTGCAGCACTGTGCATGATTATGACGGTTGCAGCACTGTGCATGATTATGACGGTTGCAGCACTGTGCATGATTATGAGGGTTGCAGCACTGTGCATGATTATGACGGTTGCAGAACTGTGCATGGTGATGACGGTTGCAGCACTGTGCATGATTATGAGGGTTGCAGCACTGTGCATGATTATGACGGTTGCAGCACTGTGCATGGTGATGACGGTTGCAGCACTGTGCATGATTATGAGGGTTGCAGCACTGTGCATGATTATGAGGGTTGCAGCACTGTGCATGGTGATGACGGTTGCAGCACTGTGCATGATTATGAGGGTTGCAGCACTGTGCATGATTATGAGGGTTGCAGCACTGTGCATGGTGATGACGGTTGCAGCACTGTGCATGATTATGAGGGTTGCAGCACTGTGGTACATGTACATAATTCATCTTGCTGCCTTTATTCATTCCCGTCGCCAACCCGCCACACATGAAATGACAACCCCCTCTCCCGCATGCGCGCGAGGTAGCGCTAGGAATGTGCATGATTATGACGGTTGCAGCACTGTGCATGATTATGAGGGTTGCAGCACTGTGCATGATTATGAGGGTTGCAGCACTGTGCATGGTGATGACGGTTGCAGCACTGTGCATGATTATGAGGGTTGCAGCACTGTGCATGATTATGAGGGTTGCAGCACTGTGCATGATTATGAGGGTTGCAGCACTGTGCATGATTATGAGGGTTGCAGCACTGTGCATGATTATGAGGGTTGCAGCACTGTGCATGGTGATGACGGTTGCAGCACTGTGCATGATTATGAGGGTTGCAGCACTGTGCATGATTATGACGGTTGCAGCACTGTGCATGATTATGACGGTTGCAGCACTGTGCATGATTATGACGGTTGCAGCACTGTGCATGATTATGACGGTTGCAGCACTGTGCATGATTATGAGGGTTGCAGCACTGTGCATGATTATGACGGTTGCAGAACTGTGCATGGTGATGACGGTTGCAGCACTGTGCATGATTATGACGGTTGCAGCACTGTGCATGATTATGAGGGTTGCAGCACTGTGGATGATTATGAGGGTTGCAGCACTGTGCATGGTGATGACGGTTGCAGCACTGTGCATGATTATGACGGTTGCAGCACTGTGCATGATTATGACGGTTGCAGCACTGTGCATGATTATGACGGTTGCAGCACTGTGCATGATTATGAGGGTTGCAGCACTGTGCATGATTATGACGGTTGCAGAACTGTGCATGGTGATGACGGTTGCAGCACTGTGCATGATTATGAGGGTTGCAGCACTGTGCATGATTATGACGGTTGCAGCACTGTGCATGGTGATGACGGTTGCAGCACTGTGCATGATTATGAGGGTTGCAGCACTGTGCATGATTATGAGGGTTGCAGCACTGTGCATGGTGATGACGGTTGCAGCACTGTGCATGATTATGAGGGTTGCAGCACTGTGCATGATTATGAGGGTTGCAGCACTGTGCATGGTGATGACGGTTGCAGCACTGTGCATGATTATGAGGGTTGCAGCACTGTGCATGATTATGAGGGTTGCAGCACTGTGCATGGTGATGACGGTTGCAGCACTGTGCATGATTATGAGGGTTGCAGCACTGTGGTACATGTACATAATTCATCTTGCTGCCTTTATTCATTCCCGTCGCCAACCCGCCACACATGAAATGACAACCCCCTCTCCCGCATGCGCGCGAGGTAGCGCTAGGAATGTGCATGATTATGACGGTTGCAGCACTGTGCATGATTATGAGGGTTGCAGCACTGTGCATGATTATGAGGGTTGCAGCACTGTGCATGGTGATGACGGTTGCAGCACTGTGCATGATTATGAGGGTTGCAGCACTGTGCATGATTATGAGGGTTGCAGCACTGTGCATGATTATGAGGGTTGCAGCACTGTGCATGATTATGAGGGTTGCAGCACTGTGCATGATTATGAGGGTTGCAGCACTGTGCATGATTATGAGGGTTGCAGCACTGTGCATGATTATGAGGGTTGCAGCACTGTGCATGATTATGAGGGTTGCAGCACTGTGCATGATTATGAGGGTTGCAGCACTGTGCATGATTATGAGGGTTGCAGCACTGTGCATGGTGATGACGGTTGCAGCACTGTGCATGGTTGTAACTGCAGCAAGACAATATGAGGATACAACTAAGGTAATAGTGACACCTTCTGTACCAATGGGCAGTCATGACCTCTACCCGCTAAATTACAATATCATACATGTTTATTTCAACTGTCTCTCCATTACCGACTGATCTGAGAGGAAGAAAATAACATGACTTTAAAGATGGAAAGACGGAAGCCCTACGGAAGTTCCGTAATGCTGTATAAATACATTTCCCAAGTGCTTTAAAAATATCTATTCTAATAATGGCTGGAAGTGCAGACCCGGAAATAAACATTACTATGCGTTGAAAACTAGTGACCGAGTGCACCTGACAGGAGCAGAGGGCGTGTTTCTAAAGCTAATATCATGGTTACAGAAAGCACTGGCTGCCCCTCGCACCCCACCCGCCTAACGATCATCGATTTTCTGTCATTAGAATATTTGCCTCATGAAAACGAGAAGCGCGACGGCATACTGACGGATCTTCTAGAACACTTATCATCCGTCTGGTTCATCCATGAGACCAACTTGGCGACACTATGGAAACCATTACAGCATTTAAAAACAGGTCAAGTACTGTAGTGTAAGCGCGGCAAATTACCTACCAATACACTACCCTATTTACTTACCTTGATACACGTCAACAACACTTGTTTCTCTTTATGATACTTGAGTCAGTGTACAGATCTCCAAGTTACACAACCACGTTGTACTTGATGTGTAAGAATGACTTAACATGATACTTACTTCTACAGTGTACTCTTACAGTATATATATATATATATATATATATATATATATATATATATATATATATATATATATATATATATATATATATACATACATACATATTCATAAGAACTAATTAATATGCTCTCTCTCTCTCTCTCTCTCTCTCTCTCTCTCTCTCTCTCTCTCTCTATATATATATATATATATATATATATATATATATATATATATATACATAAACGCCAGGACCCCTTATCCAGAGGCTCCTGCGTTACATTGAGCAGCAGGGAAAGGATGGACCACTATGAAGCAACAAGTTCTTTGACGAGTTTGGCAAAATATTATATATATATATATATATATATATATATATATATATATATATATATATATATATATATAATATATATATATATATATATATATATATATATATATATATATATATATATATATATATATATATATACCGGACGCCGCCTGCATAAGTTTATACCGCGAGTAAGAAGTCACCTTCGGCGACCTGCATCCTCATCAGTGAACGAAAACGAGTAAAGACTTCACTTAGGAACTCCTCGCTGCCAAGATGTTCATCATTCCCCTGCTCCTGCTTGCAGTGCAGTCTCAAAGATAAAGGAACCACATTACAAGGGTTCTTGGAGCTGAATAATAATAATAATAATAATAATAATAATAATAATAATAATAATAATAATAATAATAATAATAATAATATATTCATCTACCTGAATCTACATCTATCCCGCCCTTTCCTTCTATATCACCAATAACCATGCGCTCCTACAGATACCTCCACACACACACACACACACACACACACACACACACACGTACAGTCCTGCACATCCACTGCCTACCCATCACAAGGACACCCACTGAGCACGACGGTACGACCCCTGGGCACGATGGCCTCGCTTCCTATGGTCGTAGCGTCGTGGTCACAAAGATATAGACCTGTCCTTGCCACGGATAGCCGCACGGACCCTCAAGAAGACCAAGGTTACAGACCAACCATACCTCAGCGCGCACACACACACACACACACACACACACACACACACCCACCCATAATAACCACACAAATGGTTACATGACTCTGAACCCAATCTTACGGACGCCCACACCACCCACAGCCATGCACACGCCCACAGCTGGTGGTTGGGGCGTCCGCCCACATCAGCCTGAGGTATGTACACGGGCGAACAGGACATAAATCCAATACTCACGTCGGAGTCTGCGCCCTTATCCTTGCCGGGGCATTTGAAGGTGACGAACTCATGGCAGCGCTTGTGGACCACGAAGCTGCAGACTGTAAAGAGAGAACACACAGGCACGTTACATCATAGAAGAACACTAGAACATTACAGAACTAGAACATTAGAACACAACACTGGAATATACTGGAGCACTGAACACCAGAGCATACTGGATGATTAGAACTCGGGGTAATAGAACACACACAACACAGTATAACAGATTAACGATCACACCGGAGTGGTAGAACACATTAGAATAACAAGAACACACCAGAGCACTAGAGCACAACACAGCATAAGAACATTTTAGAGCACTAAAATACAAGAGAACATGAGAACTCACCAGATCACAACAAAGCATTAAACCATTCACTAACACACCAGATCACAACCACAACACTAGAACACTAGAACATACGAGAGTATTAGAACACAAAAGAGCACTGTAACATACCATAAAGCTAGAATACAGCAGAGCGCTATATCACCAGAAAATTAAAACATACGAGAGTGCTAGAACACATCAGGTAACTAGAACATATCAGAGCATTGGAACACACCACCAAAGAACTAAAACACATTATAACACACGAAAACACTAGACCACAAGAAAATTTGAACACAACAGAGCACTAGGACTTACAAAACCACCAGAACGCACACGAAAATGAACACCTGAGAACTAGAACACACTAAAACGCACCAAAGGACTAAAACATCTCAGATTGCACATACAACCCAGAACACTACAACACACCGAAGCACCAGAACACACTGGAGCACAGAAACACACCACAGCACCATAACACAGTGAAATACAAGAACACATCAGACTAAAATTTAGTAAAGTATTAGAACACAATACAGTACAAGAACACACCAGACCACTTAAATACAGCAGAACAAATGAACATTCCTGAATACTAGAACACACCAAAACGATAAATGAACCGAGTACATCAGATCACTAGAAAACAGTACAGCACTAAAACACCAGAACATGACAGAAAACTAGAACACAACAGAACACTGGAACATACCACACCACTGGAATACACCAAAGTATCAGAATACTGCAAGAGTACTGATACATACCAGGAATATAGAATATAGAAGAGCACTAGAAAACACTAGAACACACTAGAGCACTAATAAACACCAGTCGCTCTTGAACATACGAGAGCTTTGGAACACACCAAGCGCACTAGAACAAACTAGCGCACCTGAATACAGAAGAACACTAGAACAAACCTAAGCATTAAAACATCCCGAAGCAGTAGAACATAAAGATCGCTAGAACATACAACTGAACACTTGAGAACACACACTAGTACCTGAACACATTAAACCTCAAAATCACTAGAGCACACCACAGCAACACAATCCACAAGAACACGAGGTAACACTACATCTCATGAACACCTTAGAACACTTAGACACACCACAACACACAAGAACACTAGGACACACCACAAATCATGAACACGCCAGAACACTTAAACACATCACAACTCATGAACACACCAGAACACTTAGACACACCACAACTCATGAACACACCAGAACACTTAGACACACCATATGTCATGAACACACCAAAACACTTAGACACACCACAACTCATGAAAACACCAGAACATTTAGACACATCACAACTCATGAACACACCAGAACACAAAGACACACCACAACTCATGAACACACCAGAACACAAAGACACATCACAACTCATGAACACACCAGAACACTTAGACACGCCACAACACACCAGAACACTTAGACATACCACAACACTAGGACACATCACAACTCATGAATACACCAGAACACTTAGACACACCACAACTCATGAACACACCAGAAAACTTAGAAACCACAACTCATGAGCACAACATAACACTTAGACACACCACAACACACCAGAACACTTAGACATACCACAACACTAGGACACACCACAACTCAAGAACACACCAGAACACAGACACATCACAACTCATGAACACACCAGAACACAGACACATCACAACTCATGAACACACCAGAACACTTAGACACACCACAACAACACACCATAACACTTAGACATACCATAACACTCGGACACGCCACAACTCATGAACACACCAGAACACTTAGACACACCACAACTCATGAACACACCTTAACACTTAGACACACCACAACAACACATCAGAACACTTAGACACACCACAACTCATGAACACACCTTAACACTTAGACACACCACAGCAACACATCAGAACACTTAGATATACCACAACACTAGGACACACCAAAACTCATGAACACACCAGAACACAAGGACACATCATAACTCATGAACACCCCAAATACTTAGACACACTACATCTCATGAACACACCAGAACACTTAAATACACCACAATTCATGAACACACCAGAACAATAAGACACAACACAACTCATGAACACACCAGAACAATAAGACACAACACAACTCATGAACACCCCAGAATACTTAGACATACTACATCTCAGGAACACACCAGAACACAGACACACCACAACTCATGAACACACCATAACACTTAGACACACCACAACAACACACCAGAACACTTAGACATACCACAACACTAGGACACACCAAAACTCATGAACACACCAGAACACAAGGACACATCATAACTCATGAACACCCCAGAATACTTAGACACACTACATCTCATGAACACACCAGAAGACTTAAATACACCACAATTCATGAACACACCAGAACAATTAGACACAACACAACTCATGAACACACTAGAACACTTAGACACACCACAACTCAAGCACACACCAAAACACTCCTACACACCACAACTCATGAACACACCAGAACACTAGGACACACCACAACTCATGAACACACCAGAACACTTAGAAACACCACTTCTCATGAACACGCCAAAACACAGACATACCACAACACTAGGACACACCACAACTCATGAACACAACGGAACACTTAGACACATCACAACTCATGAACACACCAGAACACAAGGACACACCACAACTCATGAACACCCCAGAATACTTAGACACACTACATCTCAGGAACACACCAGAACACTTAAACACACCACAACTCATGAACACACCAGAACAATTAGACACAACTCATGAACACACCAGAACACAGACACACAACTCATGAACACACCAGAACACTTAGACACACCATAACTCATGAACACACAAAAACAGACGTACCACAACTCATGAACACACCGGAACACTTAGACACACAACAACTCATGAACACACCAGAACACTATGACACACACAAACTTATGAACACAAAAGAACAATAGGACACCAAGCTCACGAACACACCAAAACACTAGGATATGTCATAGTTCATGAACACCACAGAACACTAGCATCTTACACAACTTATGAACACACTAAAACACTAGGACACACCACAGCTCATGAACACACGTCCTTAAGAACATCCGGGTACACCACAACTCATGGAGACCCCATAACGCTAAGACACACCACAGCTCATGAACGCACTAGTACATGAGAACATTAAAACTTCAAAACATTTGAACACTGAAAAACACAAGAAGGAAATAAAACACTATAACACCAGAGAACTAGAATATAATACAGATCGCTTAAACACATCAAGGCAACAGAACACGCCCAAACACTGCAACACACCAGAACACTGAAATAAAAAAAGGTACAAGAACACAACAAGCCACGAGATTACACAAGACCACTAGAACACATCAAAGGTCTTCTACACACCAAAAGACTAAAACACACCATCACTACGACATACCACAACACACCAGAGCACCACAGCAGATCGGACCACTTGAGCACTAGGACACAGATCGGTCTCCCTGGAAAGCGCGGCCTGTAAGATGCTACTGCAGAGGTTACCAAAGTTCACGACAAGATCGTTCCAGAGAAAGGAGGTACGGCGTACCAAATTTCTTAGATTTCTACGAGAGAGTGAGCTCGGTTTGAGACAAAATGGAAGGTTGGGTGAATCGTCTGTATCGAAATGGTTCTTCTCGAACCATTGCTATTCTTAATTTATGTTATTGACTTAATTACCATAAAGAGTGTGCTCCTTCCTTCATATGTTTGTGAATTATGCCACGATCAGGAGCAAGTGAAAAGCGAGGAGAATTACACCACTGTGCAAGGGGACCTAGACAAATTACGCCACTTTGTCAGATGCACAACAGAGAACACTAACGCACTATAGCACATCAGAGAACTAAATTTCACCACAGCAACAGAACACACACGAGCTCTACAACACGCAAGACATTCTGAAAACACTAGAACACACCAGAACACTACAACATACAAGACCATTAAAATACAGCAGGACACTGGAACACACCAGGGCATTAGAAGATTTCCAGAGTTCTAGATATTACACGACCATTAGAATACATAAGAACCCACAGGTCCACTAGAATACAACAGAAAACACCTGGACACTAGAACACAAAAACATCACTCTTAAATGAACACACCAGAACACTTGAACATATTTGATCAATAGAATACACTACAGCACACCTGAACACTAGAATAGACGAACACTACAACCCCAGAAAAGAACACCCTAAGACACTAGAACATGCCATACATACATACATACATACATACACACACACACACACACACACACACACATATATATATATATATATATATATATATATATATATATATATATATATATATATATATATATATATATATATATCATACTTAGTCGCTGTCTCCCGCGTTAGCGCAAGGAAACAAACGAAAGAATGGCCCAACCTACCCACATGCATAAACGCACACACACGCATACATACCCATCCATTTCAACGCATACATACATATACATACACAGACAAATACATATATACACATGTACATATTCATACATGCCGCCTTCATCCATTCCCGTCGCCATCCCACTACACATGAAATGGCATCCCCTCCCCACGCGCGCTCGCGCGATGTAGCGCTAGGAAAAGATAACAAAGGCCACATTCGTTCACACTCATTATCTAGCTGTCATGTATAATGCACCGAAACCACAGCTCCCTTTCCACATCCAGGCCCCACAAAACCTTCCATGGTTTACCCCAGACACTTCACATGCCCTGGTTCAATCCATTGGCAGCACGTCGACCCCGGTATACCACATGGTTCCAATTCACTTTATTCCTTGCACGCCTTTCACCCTCCTGCATGTTCAGGCCCCGATCGCTTAAAATCGCTTTCACTCCATCCTTCCACCTCCAATTTGGTCTCCCACTTCTCGTTCCCTCCACCTCTGACACATATATCCTCTTTGCCAATCTTTCCTCATTCATTCTCTCCACGTGACCAAACCATTTCAACACACCCTCTTCTGTTCTCTCAACCACACTCTTTATTACCACACATCTCTCTTTCCCTTTCATCACTACTCAATCAAACCACTAGAAACCCTAGAACATACCAGAAAACTAAGAACACCCCAAAGTAATTGCGGAAACCAGTGCACTAGAACACACCAGAGTACTATAACACACCAGAGCACTAGAACATATCAGAGCACTGGAACACACCAGATCACTAGACTACATCAGTGCACTATGACATGTCAAAGCACTAGAACACATCAGAGCACTAGAACACCACTAGAACACACCAGAGTACTGGAACACATCACAACACTACAACACACCAAAGCACTAGAACACAAGAGTCCTAAAACACACCAGAACGCTAGAGCACACCAGAACACTAAAACACACCAGAGCACTAGAACAAATCAGAGCACTGTAAGACACCATAACACACAGGATTACTAAAATACACCAGGATACTAGAGTACAAAGCACTAAAACAACCCAGAGCACTAGAACATAACAGAACACTAGAACACACCAGAACGCAAGAGCACTAGAACACTAGAACATACCAGAACACACTACATCACTAGAACACATCAGAACACTGGAACACACAAGAGCACTAAAACACACCAGAACACTGGAACACACTACAGCACTAGAACGCAACAGAGCAGTACAACACACCGAAGCATTAGACTACATCAGAGCACTAGAACACAACCAAGCGCACAAGCAACATATTAACCTGGTGGAAGCATTCAAAGCACACAGCATTTTACCGTAACTTTTCCAATTGTTTTGCAATTACGTTGAGCTATTTGGGCGGTGGCTGTAAATGTTAGCAGGACATTTTTTCATCGATCATGTTATGTGTCAGGTCTTGATATGGACAAACACTCAACGTTAAAGTTAATCCCCCGTCCCCCCTTTCCCTAAAGTTGGCCAGTGTTTAACATCACGCACCAGCTCCCACAGATCGTCAGCACTCGGTGTTAAAGAGTTAACGCTACAAACCACCAGCACCCAGTGTTAAGGGTGATTCCCACAGATCGTCAGCACTCGGTGTTCAAGGGGTAGACCGTAAAAAACCGCCAATACCCAGTGTTCAAGGGCAACTCCGAAAGATCACCACTAGCACCAAGGGTTAAGTGTAACTCCTAAATACTGCCAGCACTACAATAGGTAACACTGCTTAAGGGAGGGAAGTTCTTAGGCTCAGAGCAAATACATCACAACCGCAAAACTATTGAGTCGCTTGGGGGACAAACTAAACGTATACGTGATGCACAAAAACTGGAAAAGAAAGGAAGATAAGAGTGACCACGGCGCCAAAACGCGTCATACTAAGAGCGTCAGCAGGATCTTCTCCTGTGCAAGACAGAACTCACAACGTCGCCCTGCAATATCCTTAGTACGATGGGACGAACTGGAAAGCTGGCAGAACATGAACATAAAACTTCTTAACTAACGTATCATAACATTGATTAAAGATGCGGGTGGCCGCAAGAATAATGAAGATCCGAGCGCGCCTTCGTGAATATTCACATCTGCGATAAAGAGATTATCTCTGTAGCCCAGATGTGAATGCTCACGAAGGCGCTCGGATCTTCGTGTATCATCGTCCTTACGACTACCGGTACGTATTCTCTTGAAAATTTTCTCTATATCGTTTTAAATGTGACTATTTTCTGAACCTCAGAGTTGAAATGTTCAGTTCCCTGAGGGACCGAACTCGTTTTGTTTCTCGGTCTCATAGCTGACACAGACGCAGCAACAAGCTGTACATAGCTCTATGGAAACCAAATCAAGTCTTTCGCTGGGTCACCGCTAATAACATACTCTTTAATGGAAATAAATATCACACAAGATTGAGCCACTGTATCACGAAGACTGTAAGGAAACATGGGAGTGTACCGGGAAAGGAACTGATGCCACCATTCATCCCAGTGTAAAAGACCTCAAAATGATAATGTGTGGTGACCTCTGCTTCAGAGAAGACAACACAGCAACAAATGCTTCCACAGTGATGGCACGGCTCCAGTCTGACATTATGACTGATGACGTGAACACCAATGGTAACGCTCTTCATGGTACGAAGACCCACATAACTAGAATACCGTTGTGTGCTTACACCACAGGGAGGACGGCACTACACAACTGGAGATGGACAGATCCTTCCCAGCCCAGAGCAACACTGTTTATATACATAATCTACAAGGAAGGACCTGAGGGTTTCCATCTCTGAACCGGAGACGGAGACGTAAATCATAATGGACGTACACCTGGAGAATCACTCACAAAAGACATGCTTCCCAGCCGAAACTTGAGAAGAATACTCTACTGGCACGACTGACTCTGTAAAATCATACCCACGCCATAGAAACGTGATGTCAGGAGTTGAGAGAGAGAGAGAGAGAGAGAGAGAGAGAGAGAGAGAGAGAGAGAGAGAGATAGAGAGAGAGAGAGAAGAGTACTGTGTGGGCATCAGATACGTTAAATAATTTATCAGCAGCCATCAGAAATACCATGAACTGTTCAGCGGTGAAATTTAAAAAAGTCTTGGATGGTGTAATGGAACAGCAAGATATGGCGGTGACGTAAACCGACGAACCATAGCCTCCAAAAGCCAAACTGAACAACCAAGGAACATATCAGCTTGATCGTCGGCCTCATTAAATACCGTATGGCATATGTAAAGTAAGAGGAAGACCACTACAGATGACCAGCACTCAGCATGTAGGAAGACCCCTACAGATGACCAGCACTCAGCATGAAGGAAGACCTCTACAGCCATCACTCAGCATGAAGGATGACCCTTACAGCCAACACTCAGCATGAAGGAAGGCCCCTACAGCCAACACTCAGCATGAAAGAAGACCCCTACAGCCAACACTCAGCATGAAGGAAGACTCCTACAGCCAACACTCAGCATGAAGGAAGACCCCTACAGCCAACACTCAGCATGAAGGATGACCCCCTACAGCCAACATTCAGCATGAAGGAAGACCCCTACAGCCAACACTCAGCATGAAGGAAGACCCCTACAGCCAACACTCAGCATGAAGGAAGACCCCTACAGCCAACACTCAGCATGAAGGAAGACCCCTACAGCCAACACTCAGCATGAAGGAAGACCCCTACAGCCAACACTCAGCGTGAAGGAAGACCCCTACAGCCAACATTCAGCATGAAGGAAAACCCCTACAGCCAACACTCAGCATGAAGGAAGACTCCTACAGCCAACACTCAGCATGAAGGAAGACCCCTACAGCCAATACTCAGCATGAAGGAAGACACCTACAGTCAACAGTCAGCATGAAGGAAGACCCCTACAGCCAACACTCAGCATGAAGGAAGACACCTACAGTCAACACTCAGCATGAAGGAAGACCCCTACAGTCAACACTCAGCATGAAGGAAGACACCTACAGTCAACACTCAGCAGGAAGGAAGACCCCTACAGCCAACACTCAGCATGAAGGAAGACACCTACAGTCAACACTCAGCATGAAGACCCCTACAGCCAACACTCAGCATGAAGGAAGACACCTACAGTCAACACTCAGCATGAAGGAAGACACCTACAGTCAACACTCAGCAGGAAGGAAGACCCCTACAGCCAACATTTAGCATGAAGGAAGACCCCTACAGCCAACACTCAGCATGAAGGAAGACCCCTACAGCCAACACTCAGCATGAAGGAAGACACCTACAGTCAACACTCAGCATGAAGGAAGACCCCTACAGCTAACACTCAGCATGAAGGAAGACACCTACAGTCAACACTCAGCATGAAGGAAGACCCCTACAGCCAACATTTAGCATGAAGGAAGACCCCTACAGCCAACAGTCAGCATGAAGGAAGACACCTACAGCTAACACTCAGCATAAAGGAAGACCCCTACAGCCAACACTCAGCATGAAGGAAGACTCCCTACAGCCAACACTCAGCATGAGGGAAGACCCCTACAGCCAACACTCAGTATGAAGGAAGACCCCTACAGCCATCACTCAGCATGGAGGAAGACCCCTACAGCCAACACTCAGCATGAGGGAAGACTCCCTACAGCCAACACTCAGCATGAAGGAAGACCCCTAAAGCCATCACTCAACATGAAGAAAAACCCCCTACAGCCAACACTCAGCATGAAGGAAGACCCCTACAGCCAACACTCAGCATGAAGGAAGACTCCCTACAGCCAACACTCAGCATGAAGGAAGGCCCCTACAGTCAACACTCAGCATGAAGGTAGACCCCCTACAGCCAACGTGTGGCCGATGGCAACCCAAGGGTGGGCCATTTTGATAGCTCTTTCTTTCCCAACACCTCGAAGCTTGTAACTCCCAACATTCTCATGTTATTCCCAATAACTATTACCTGGCACTTCTTAAAAATGAGGTCTTTCACTTCCTCCAAAATCCGTAAAATACTTTCCCTTGTCTCTTCTCTTTTCCTCTTATAATTCTCTCTATATTTCAATTAAGGCCCGGCCTTGATGTAGACTTTCGTCCATGATTGGAACCTCCAACGTAAAAAAAAAAATCAACAAATGTTATACAAAACTAAACTTGGTCCCTTGCAATGCGACGGTACGACTCTCACGCAAGATGGTACGACCCTCGTGTGGGAAGATCAGGCCGTCATACCCAAGGGTCGTACCGCCGAGCTGAGGAGGTGGAACGTTCTTGAAATGAAAAATAAAAATAAAACGTTTTTAACCATTCTGTCTTCGTCGCCAATTCATTTTTTAAGTTCATACCTGATATATATATGTATGTATATATATATATATATATATATATATATATATATATATATATATATATATATATATATATATATATACGTGTGCGTGTTCAAAACACGAATGTCAGGTTCTGGTGACAAGATTTTTTTATCATTTTGTTCAAGTAAATACCAATACTCTCCCACATTTACTATCTCACTGAGGTCTGCTGATGATTACCCTGGGCCGCTAAATGGCCCGGCCATGGTCTGTAATGTGGGACTGGCAGGTAGATATTACAACAAACCAAAACGATTTAAACAGAATAACAGGCAACACATGACAGGAGTATAGTTCGCCACAGACACATTAATCAAGTTAAGCCTCACTTCTAATCCTGAACCTTTAGCCCTATAAAAATATGATAAATTCTTCCTCCAATATCGGCGGGCGAGGCCAGGGCATGAATTAACTAGGAGGTAGACCGGCAGTTTCCCCTTTAAGTGAGGCTGCCTACTCCGTCTGACCTGACCGCGGGCGGCAGGTGCCCGGGCGGCCGGCGGCACCAGAAACGCCCAACGCTACCCATCCGACGCTGTGGCCACCGGTGACACTAGACGCCCTGCTAAGCCATCACCGGGTCACCCTTACTACACAGTCTTTACTCCACTCCTGCAACAGACGCCCACCACGTCCGGTCCGCCACAACACTACTACGGTCTTTCAGTACCATAATATCCAACCATCTTCTTATTCTCTCTCATCTCTCTCATGTACGCCCTCTCTCAACCACATCGCCCTTCATACACTACAGTGAAACCTTCCCTATTTGTGTAACATGAGAAATAAAAGATGGTTAAATCCCAATCATTTTTCTCCATTTTCAAGCAACAATAACGTTAACACTGGGACACTTACACAATAATTGTTGGCATTAGTTCACGCGAGGCAGACGGGGTAGTGGTTCTGGCACCTGCATTACCACACTCTCCTCCAATATCGAGAGCTTCAATACGCCTTAAAATTGCCTCTATATACACCTGCACTACAGGGAGGCAGCTTTACCCTCGTGCTGCTTCATCTCTTAAACCTTCGTTAAAATGAAAGAACTTCTTATTATATTAATGATTTATATATTTACTTTCATTTTTCCCATTCATTCATTAACCACACCTTTCACAAATCGCTTCTTGCCTACCTTCCACCCTCAACACACTTGTGTTTTTATTACGAGCAACCGACATGGTCATCTCGTGTGGAAAGAAAAAGAAAAAAAGCTAATGAAAACATAATGTTCTGATGAATAGTTCCTCAGGTGTTCGTACATCTGATTCTCAAAGTTATACGAGGAGGAGGAAGAAGACAGCAGGTGTAGGAGAATAATGCCGCAGTCTTGCTGTTGGAGGAGAGGAAAAGGTGTCATAATGATCAATCCTCGAGGAAGCAGCAGCCAGACGCGAGCCACGGGTCCCAAAGCCTCAGTGGTAGGGACACACTCAGGCAACTCATGAAAATGGTGATCAGAAATAATACCTGTATAAAATGTTAGAGGACACCACCATCATGGCTGGAGAGAGATGATACCTGGAGGATTACTACGACGGTACACATCTCAGTCTACTCTGGCTGAGAGTGAGGTGGTGTGCCCTAGTGTGCACACATACATGATCGATGATATCAACAGGGAACAGTTCTACACTAGGGATTACACATGAAACCAAGAGTCGGGACGACGAGAGAAACTACTTCTGTTACGGACATGTGGGCAAAGCTAAGTAGTGAATGCAGAAAACGTAAGGAAACTCAAGAGCCTTTAGGAAAGAATGTAACAACAACAAATGTAAACTTTTCTACATGAACACTCAAATGCATAAACACAAACAGGCAATGACACACACACACACACACACACACACACACACACACACACACACACAGTCTGAAGGTACAGACTCCAAACTGAACATGTTTGCAGATGATATAAAGGTCATGAGGGAAGTGAAAAGCGTGGAGGACTGCATCAACTTACAAGAGGACCTAAACAGACCTCCAGACAAAGTCTGATACCCGTGTAAATGTAAAGCAATGAAGATGAGACAGAGTAAAAGAAAGCCTTAACATTATCAACATCTAGCACGAAATAAGCTTCGTGCGTGCGTGTGTGTGTGTGTGTGTGTGTGTGTAAAGGCCTTTGGAGTCGACATCGTCCCTCACCTGTCGCCGGAGTCCCACATAAGGAGAATAGTTGAGACAAACTGTCCAATGACAAACAACAGAAAACCTTTCAAGGATAATAAAATATGTAGCAAGTAGTTCACATGACATTTGAGGCGAAAACTCGAATACAAGTCTCAGGTTTGGTCACCGCACCGAAAGAAGCAAAAAGAGCTAATAAAGAAGGTCAAGATGAGGGGTAACTAAGATGGTACACCAAAATCACACTCTTACGGTTTGCAAAACATATCGATGACGTGGACAGTGAAAAGTTCTTACGAGTGTAGGGATTGAGGAATCAATTAAGAAAACTCTTAGATGTGAAGAAGCACTTTCTTAGCATAAGAGTGGTGGATGAAAGGAAGAAAATGACTACACAACACGGTTAATATAGACAGCAGGTATAGAATCATGATGATGATAAAATGTTCAAGACTGGAGCCCCATGAGTGTAAAACTCCCTTACCCGCACAGTACAAATGGGTAATCATACACACACACACACTGGTAATCGGCGAGGAGTTGAATGATGAACACAGAGTTTTTTGACTTTGGAAGGCAATACTGCACCATTATTACATGGTTGGGAGCGGAAATGAAATCTTGAAAGGTATAGAAACTGTTCAAAATGATGTTATCATGGTACAACAAGCAAACCCACATAAGGACCATGATTCTCACGGAGACTCCCTATACATGCTCAATACAGATTTGCAATACATACAACTCGAAATCCTGGTCACCAAATGCCTAGATGAAGCGACACTTCTAAAGGTGTGGCAAAGGGCAAATACTGTGCCTGTACTGAAGAAAGGTAATCAGGATACGGCGCAGAGATACAAGTCAGTCTGACGAACAAGAGAGATCTGTAATGCGCTGGAAAAGATGATCAGAAAGCAAATGACGGATTACTTGCCATGGAGAAGCTACCCAGCTGGAGGGGTACATGGTCTGGGAGGGAGGAGGTGATGCATAACCAATCTTCTACACGTCTATGACGTAGTGAGATCCACCTTAGATCAAGAGAGGGAAGGGCAGAATGTGTGTGTGTGTGTTCCTGGACTGCCACAAAGCCTTTGATACTAGACAATCAGAGGCTGATAAAAGAAGCCAGAACAGCAGGCAGGAATGAGGGGTCGACATCTTCACATGACATTGCCTTTGTGGAAGAAAACAAAGGACGAAAGTAATAGGCGCATCCTCGAAGTGGGCTGGTGCTACAGGTGGAAAATATAAGTACAGGAATCTGTGTGAGAGATTAGACCTATTGGTCAACAATGTGCTTAATCTGTCACGACGGGTTCATAGAAGGAGAACTAAGAAAGAGGCGAACTGTCTGCCGGCAATTATCAGAATCGCGTTCAAGTATATGGGTAAGGATGTGTTCGGAAAGCTATTTACAAGACAGACAAAAACTGGACTATGCCTTGCACGTCTGGTCACCGTACCTAAAGAAGCACAAAGATCTGAACGAGAGGCTCAAGAGAGGAGCATCTTACGTGGTATATGAATTACGACACTGTAGCTGCGCCACAATGGCAGACTGAGGACTACATCGCTGCCTACCATGGAGGCGTTGAGAGAGTGGGCGGTGCTGCTAGCACCTTCATCACCAGGTGGACGATAATGCACGTCAGCAGGTATTCAAGAGATAGAGCATCAGAGGGACCCTCGCAGAGGCCATGGCATGATGATGGGCAAAAAGGTAGAATGAATGTTATGAAGTACTGGTTTATTAGCGTACGGGTCACCGGTGGAGGGCGGGAAGAAGCTGGCCACAGAGACAGTGAACACATCACATGAGGCTTAAAAGGTTCTTAGTGGTATTTCAGGAGACGGGTGGTCCCACGAGCGCAGAACTCTCTCCCCGTACGGGAAAATAGGATATTACACACACATACATCCAAGGGTGGATGACCACAGCATTAACGATGATGATAAACAAAATAAAAGTGTGAAGGAAAATAATTTTGTATATAAGATGTGGCAAATCTCACAACACCGATATATTTGCCCCGGTGCTGTGGCAGGAAAGGTGGTAACTACTGCTGCAAAACCTTCCACATCTGTCACGGGAGCCACCGCTAAACATGAGGATACAAGTTAACGAAGGATCGGGAACAGACAAACCACAGGTTTAAGAAAGAAGTGAGCTTGTGGTGTGGGCTTGCTGAAGACAAAGGTGATGCTGCCACGAGAGAGAGAGAGAGAGAGAGAGAGAGAGAGAGAGAGAGAGAGAGAGAGAGAGAGAGAGAGAGAGATAGGACTTAACCCCATTACAGAAGCAATGATAAGTTTAGACATATGACCCCAGGTGTGTGTAATGCTGTCTCCCTGTGAGCACCAACTCGTAATTACAAGTTGGTAATTAAGCACAAAGCGTGCATCATGTTCTATCACACTCCACGAGAGGACAAAAAAGTCGTCATGAACGAAGCGACAATGGCCCAGAGACACGACGCTCCTCCGCACAGGTCCACGACACACAATATTCCCATCATTCGCTCGCTTTAGGATTTTCGTAAAAGAGGTCGAGATTCTCAAGTGGCTCTCAGCGGAGCCACAGCGCTCGAGGTCTGCATGAACGCGTACCCAGCCCGAATGATTTCCAGAAAGAGGGATGGATCTAATTACTGCTGCTCTCTGGCCTCGTGTACGTCCGGATGGTCTAACGATCTTGAAAAGTACGAAACCCACTAATGACTCTCCTCCGCTCTCGTTAATGCTCGAACGCTGGCAGGAGCACCGTCCTTATCATCTGGGGCACAATGGTTACGACCCTTTGGGGCATTTCATCTCACTCTTACAGTAAGGTCAGGTTAAAGGCCTGGCCATCATATCTAAGGGTCGTAGCGGGATGCTCAAGGGTCGTACCGTTGTGCTCAAGGGTCGTACAGTCGTGCTCAAGAGTCGTAACGTCGTGCTCATGGGTGGTACCATCGTGCTCAAGGGTCGTACCGTCGTGCTCAAGAGTCGTAACGTTGTGTAATGGGTGATGCCGTCGTGCTCAAGGGTCGTAAAGTCGTGCTAAAGAGTCGTAACGTCGTGCTCATGGGTGGTACCGTCGTGCTCAAGAATCGTACCGTCGTGCTCAAGGGCCGTGCCGCTACGCATCGAGAGGTTACCAGCTAGAACAATACATCAAGGTCTTGCAAGAGCCACGAACAATGAAGTATACACTTAATTGGCTATAATGATGTGGTCCAATGTAGTGAAGAACAATGACTCCCGACATACACTGCCATCACATTCCCTCACATTATTCGCTGCACATCACGACACATCTTAACGTGACGCACCAGCACAAGACCCAGGCGGCTGTGTCCTGTGGCCTCCGCCATCTCCCCACCTGAACGAACCCAGGGAAATGGAATTATCCACTGACAGCGGTAAATGCAATCAGTGGAACAGTATCATCCACATGACTGATGTGGACGTGCTGGGTGGAATGGTATCATCCAAATAGCTGATGTGGACGTGCTAAGTGACTGCTATCGTCCAGATGACTTATGTGGACGTGCCGAGTGACTAACATCTTCCAGCTTATTGAGATGGACCAGTGGAGTGGATTACTATCGTCCGACTGACTCCTGGTGCACCAACTGAGTACACACTTCTGCACGAGCAGAGATGAGATGTTGCACGTACACCAGGTCCGGCCTTCTGTCTCTCCTCATTTGTGGTGAACAACTCCCGCACCACTTGTGTTGTGGTGTGAACATGTGCTGGTGTTTGCGAATGCCTCATTAGAATGGCATGTCTTGTACCCTCACAGTTCACCTTACAAATATTTTACGGCTGTTTCAAAGGTCCAACCCCACACCCGTGTCTGGGACCTTACCTTACGTATATCTACCGAGTGTATGAAGGTCTTCTAACCCCTAAACAGTTCGGTCTGGTTCTCCGGGTCTTCTGTCGCCTCAGCTCTGCCTCGAACCAAAGCAGAAAGTTGCCCCTCTGCTTAGTCGGAGTATATGAGGCCGCAGCCCGCCAGGCCTGCGTAACCAGCACATCCTGGCTCGTCTGGTGTACAGTGTAGGTTGTGGTTTGTTTTTTAAGGAATTTGTAAAAATGCACAAGAACCTTATGGTTACATGGCGCTTCTTTCCCCAAGAAGATATCTAAAAACTTACAACTAGTTCCACCACTTTTTTGGATTCCATTATGCCTACAAACTTTAAGTACCCTATAAAATCATATTTTTGGCTTCCTTGAAAAATGTATCAATGTTATCATAATGACAATAAGGTCAGAAAAATTGCCAATACTCTTATTCTCTTCTAATGTTGTTATATAATTCGTAATTGACTCTGAGACTCCCTTTTGTTTGGCATTCCTTTAACACCCATTCCACGGTAATGCTGCAAACTGCAAGCGTCACATATAATAGGCAGGTCTCCCATCCCCCATTACGAGACACTGGGTCAATGCAGTGTGACCAATCCTCAGCCGATAAAGAAATGTCTCAAAATGATTCCTGTTGAAGGAGGAGGAACGCCTTACTTCATCATCTTCCTTTATCCTCTTTTGTGTCATTCTTCAGAGGTTTCAAATTCCCATCTAGCTTAACATTTACATTTAATATATCTAAATCTAAATATATTACTTTCTAATTCTGGTCAAAAAATCATAACGTTGCATAAGTTCCGTATCCAGCAGATTGCCAGCTACTTATCCTGGTATCATTTTCAATTCCTGCATTGCGTTAGAGAGCAGGTACACCTCTGACCCAGCAGTGTCGTGTTCCCAGGGCCATCATCTGTACATCCCAGCTTCCCGTCCCTCTGGAGGAGGTCGTGCTGCCGCCCAGGGCAGCCTACTGCTCCACCCTGCCTCGACCACGCCATCAACAGTGACCACGACAAATAACAATTTGCCAGCGGCAGGCGTGGTGGCCGGCTGGCCAGGCGCGCAACATCCCGCTAAAATCAATTATATCCAACGGCAACCCAGTGTCCTCGTGCACTATTTCCGCCTCTCTTTTATGCCACATTTATAGCCATAAATGTCGCATGTGTTCACCTTTCATCCGGCAGACGATACATTGTTCACTACAATTCGTTTATTTCTTTTTCAGTTCATTTAGCAGACATATTGTTCATCTGCCTCCACGATGGACAACAGGCTTTGAACTGCACGTTCTTCAAGCCACTCTCCACCACACCAACTGCTCGAGCAACACGTGTACCAAAGCGAAATATTATTTTCTGATCGTTTTACCCGTACAGGGAAAAAGATATATATATTTTTATGTTTGAGTGTGAGGTGGAGGGAGAGAGTGAACATTCGTACGTACGTATGTAGAGCGGTGATCCTGGCGTGTGCCAACACCACTCAGTGCTTCTCCATTTGCTGCCCCAGTCACTGCCTCTCTGGTGCTGCCCCACCTGCTTTGGCACCATTCTGGTCCTATACCAGCAGCTGCCGCCTTAGCTACTGCCTCTTTGGTGCTGCCCCAGCTGCTGCCACCCCAGCCACTGCCTCTACTGCTGTCACAACTGCTGCCACAACAGCCACTGCGTCTACTGCTGTCAAAGCTGTTGCCGCCTAAGCCACTGTCTCTACTGCTGTCACAGCTGCTGCCACCCCAGCCATTGCCTCTACTGCTGTCACAGCTGCTGCCGCCCCAGCCACTGCCTCTACTGCTACTCCAGCTGCTGCCGCCCCAGCCACTGCCTCTACTGCTGTAACAGCTGCTCCCGCCCCAGCCACTGCCTCTACTGCTACTCCAGCTGCTCCCGCCCCAGCCACTGCCTCTACTGCTGCCACAGCTGCTGCCGCCCCAGCCACTGCCTCTACTACTGTCACAGCTGCTGCCGCCCCAGCCACTGCCTCTACTGCTGTCTCAGCTGCTGCCACCTCAGCCACTGCCTCTACTGCTGTCACAGCTGCTGCCGCCTCAGCTACTGCCTCTACTGCTGCCAAAGCTGCTGCCACTCCAGCTACTACCTCTAGTGCTGTCACAGCGGTTGCCGCCCCAGCCACTGCCTCTACTGCTGTAACAGCAGCTGCTGCCCCAGCCACTGCCTCTACTGCTACTCCAGCTGCCCCCGCCCCAGCCACTGCCTCTACTGCTGTCACAGCTATTGCCACATTAATCAATCTCCTCTTTGACAAGACAATCCAACATTTCACCGACTCTTTCCTGAGTGGTTCTGTGCACTCCAGAATTGCATGGTCAGGCGGGCGATCGTCCAGCCCACACGAGGCCACAGTGCAGTCACTGTGACACAGCCACACAACACCGCAGTACCATCCACCGCAAAATTAACGAGCCAGTTCCCAGTCTTGATCATCGTTTACTCAGTCGTCGGCTTCTCAACAAGTTTCCACCAAGGGGCGACCCTTAGATTTGATGACCTTGCCTTTGACTCAGCCCTTAAGGGTCAGGTCTACGTCGCCATGGTCTGCCTTTGTGCAGAATATGGGGAAGCATTATCTTCACCATTACCTTTTTTCTCCGGCCCATTATTAGGTCTGGCTGCACC